>NC_056740.1:487351771-487356771 GCF_019279795.1 Protopterus annectens | reverse complement strand
TTCTATCTACACATGCATGCACAAACTGAATAAATTTGCTAATATATAAAAACAATCTGCAGAACTTGAAGGGGAAGATAGCAGGCCCGCTGTGCAATACTGCATCCTGCCCTACTCATAATCTCAATGTACAAAAAGTGTAGGCAGCTAGTAGCCAAGCCACACCTTTGCTGTTCTGCGCAGATTTTGTAAGGTATGACCATCTATAAGTCTCCATACTAGGCAAGGTCTGAGTCAGTAAACTGAACTGTGATAACAGTAGCCTACTTAAAAAACAGGCTGTGATCACAGACTGCCAAGAGGTTCCGCAAGGCTCATTTATTCAATTTAGATTTCTCCTCACATTATATTGGTTTCTCTGGCACATTTCTTCCAATTATGCTTTGTATAATACTTTTATTATTATTTTATTTATTTTACATCAGTTGTCCTTCTGAGCTGATAGCCCTTTTACTTTGAAGGCCCAGGGAGGAAAGCGCCACACAATTACAATAAAATTGTCCATGAACACAGTATTATAAACAAAACATTAACATTTTCAAGTTGTTACAGTAAAGGCATAAAAATTAAATACATAGTTGACAGATAACAGCTGGCATCAGCAGTAAAGCTCATTAGTGTGTCTATCTGTGTGCACAGTGGCAGAAGCATCTTTGTGCATATAGCTATTTCTATATCTATATCTACGTATCTATATATCTGTCTATGTCTATTCTATGTCTGTGTGTCTCTCTCATATATAGATAGATATATAGATATATATCTTTGTACACATAGATATACCTTCAAAACACAATCCAAGTTGTTCTTTCTCTTTAGACCTGCTTAACAAACTAAATGTCTATGACCTACTTTCACCTGCATTATTACAAGAATGTGAGGCATGAATTTTAGGGTTTCTAGTGTCCAAAAAAAAACCCAATAATTAATTGCTATGCATGTTCTGCACCACCTATTATACTTATTATTTATTTTCTTACTTAATTTATTTTTCTGGGATGGCCCCACTTGACTTGTGCAAGTTTGCAGGACAATACCAAAAGCAGTAATCATATACGCAGCAGGCCAATCTGGCCAGAACTCAAAGAAAATTAGTCTACTCTGTTTTGATTAATGTGAGAGGGTCTTTCACATCTGGCTAAGTGATAACTATCTCAGGCTAATGGAGCATCAGTTTAGGGTCTCTTCTGAAGGAGGACATCTTGAAAATGCAGTATCCTAGACACCAAAGTTATTACTGCAATATTAATATAAGTAGGGTTTAGAACACAAGGTATTTCCAGTATCTAAGACAGCCGTGCAACCTACTGAATTATGGGTCTATATTATGTGATTGAATGGTCAAATATTCAAACACATAATAGTCGACCCATAATAATCGAACCGCCACAATGTCGAACGGTTCAATGGAGATCTCCATACAGTGTAGAAATGGAAGTTTTCCATTGTCTGCGAAGTTGGTATATTTAAGTAGTGGGGGTTGTGGGGGGAACAGGGGGCCTTGCCCCCCTGCATAGAGCATTTAAATGGTTTGTTTGAGTGGGTTTTTCTTTTTTTATTTTACGTTCGACATTGTGGCGGTTCGATTATTACAGGTCAACTATTACGTGTTTGAATATTTGACCATTCAATCATGTAATATAGACCCCTGAATTACTACCATTAATTTTGATCAAAAAAATGTACAGTTAAGCAATTAGGAATTTCTGTGGAAGCATTTGTTACAAAGAGTCTTGTATGACACTTTGAGATACATTTTCATCGGTCAGTAGGAATTATTTTTTTTAAATATCCTCATACTGTGAGCAATGTATAAGTTATAGAGTTTGTTATAGTTTGTTGCAAAGTCTTTGAGGGGATGACCTTAGGCATTTATGGACTGGCAATACAATGTTTCTCCTCAGTTTCAATTGTCTTTTTTCTGCTTTATATTAAAATTTTACCTGACCTTTGCTCTGCTTTGTTTTGCTACAGGTAAATAAAATGCAATTGTTATTGGCAGAAAATTTGCATGCCGTTCATTTGTCATAAAAATATATGTTAAATCAATGTTTCCTTAAGAAAACATTCAATATAAACATGGAAAGTATTAGTCATTATCACCATCTGAAAATGCATAAAGTTTTATTCAAACTTTTGAGAAATATTTTTATTCATTCAGGTTGATACATGATTTAGCCTTAAAACAAGGGCATGTCTATCTCACTCATATTGCAATGGCACTTGCTTTGAATTAATATACTTATAGTATTATTGTATTTTTTTTTGTTTGTTTAGTAATTTAATATACAAAATCTAATTGAAAACATCAAATTATATGGATATAACAATGTCATTGCAAAATTCCATTAGTGGAGGAGAGACGAACATGCAGGTAGGATTAATAAATGTTGCTTGTGAATCAGAAACAATACTTTATTAGCTTGTTACTTTATGAAGCAAGATAAGAAAGTGTCTTGGTAAAAACAAAATTCACTTGTGATTGTAGAATCTTTTCATATATTTACACATTCTTGTATGCTATGTTTCTGTCCAAGTACAACTGTAAGATACCATTGTTTTTATAAACCAAAGATTTTATAGTGTTTTTCTCTGTGATAAGCTTATGAAAAAGTGAGGTCCCAGGCCAGGTACAGCTTATTATACGAATTGTCTATGAACCGATGCATAACACAATGCCTATACTACAAAATAAAAAAATGGTGTTCACAATATGAGTGAGAAAAATCGGGTACACAAACCAGTGAACATTCTCATCATTTGCTGCTTACCCACAGTGACTTGTATTTATTATTTATTTTCTTATTTAATTTATGCATTGGAATATAAAATTGTGTGCTCCACAAATTCAAGTGAAACAACACAAACAGCAACTGAAGTGCACTTTAATTTTCAGAAGGACAGTCAGTTGTGCTGAGTAATTAAAGTGCAAAGGGAGTAGGGGAGGCTTGATGGCCAAAACATGGAGGTATTATCGTACAGAATGAGAAACCTGGCCAGCTCATGGGAACATCCATATCCATGGTTAAGGAGGTCGAACTACTATGATTATATGTTACGCACCTCATTTACAACAGCAACACGAATCAGTCTCCATACCAAAAAGCACTTTTGCTCTTTTTACTCAGACCCAGGATTACATTTGTAAGAATTTTCTTTTCTTCTACTTTTTATAATTTATTCCTTTTTCCCATTGATGCAACTCCTATATACATCCATGTTTCATTTAGCTGCAGTTATCAACTGATGTGAAAAAGGACTTCCTGAGTTTAATTCAAAGAGAAATGAATTTCGTAATAGAGAAAAGTTTTTTTTTTTTTTTCGGTAGCAGCTCTGGTTTTTTTGGCAGTGCACTGTGACATGGGTAGAGAGAGAATGACAGAAAGGGATAGTACCCACCTGTAAAGATGGAGACCTGACTTTGATAACTGGACACGTACAAGGTAGACACTATTGGCGGGGCAGACAACTGCATGGTGTTTCATGTTTCCATTTCTTTTATGGGAAGGCAAGTCATGTGTAGTGATAGTGTAAATGCAAATGTTTATGCACACACAAGGCATTAACATCATTGCACTATTCATATCACGAGAGGACAAAGTGAACAAGTTATTGAAACAAACGTTTTTTTTTGCTGACAAGATAGCATCGGATTGATGCTCCCTGTTCTTTTCTCTGGCTGCACCCATGGGATACCAGAATATGCTCCATGCTCTTTGGAGCCCAATTCTGAGGAATAGGTTTGCTGATCAAAGGTAGCAGTCATGCCTATAAACATTGAAGAGAGACTATAAGGAAATGTAGTTGTCAGCTATCAGGAAGGGGGCCAAAATACCAAGAATGTCAGTAAATGCAATTATATAAAAGTAGAAACGTGGAACTACATTATTAAGTTAATGCAATTATATAAAAGTAGAAACATGGAACTATGTTACCAAGTTAATGCAATTATATAAAAGTAGAAATGTGGAACTACGTTATTAAGTTAATGCAAGTTTATAAAAGTAGAAACGTGGAAGTATGTTATAAAAAGGCTGTGGACATTTATTTAAATTCATTATGTATAAAATATGTAACTGAAATCTATTCTGATATCAAATGGAATATGGTACTTGCTTAATTTTGAATACACGATATTTCAAACCATATAAGGAGATAATAAGTGATGCCGTTTGTCTACAAGATGCACACCTTGATAAATCAGAACATACAAATATTTTTAAAGTGTTTTAACTCTTTTTTACTAACTACTATAGAGGACATCATCTGGCTGGCTAGATAAAGAAAGCTAGTGGACTTTGTTTATGTGAACTTGCATTTTGAATCATCTATCATGTTCAAGGGTGACAATTACAAAGTAAAAGGCTTAAATATAAGTTAGGGAAAAGTTAAATGGCCCATAATACTTTTTTTGCAGACCTCATTATCAACCTAATTTAAATGCACCAAAAGAAAATCTGGTATAAGCTAACTCTGAGTAATGACAGTATGACTGATTATTACCATCAGCAATGAGCTTAGATATAGTCAGATATTCAATAGTGTTAGTAGAAGTGATGAAATATTGGATGCTATATGGATTAAAGAAGGTGTGGCTGTAAGTAATTGTTAAATTGATCCAGAGATGTTAGGCTGCAACCACTCAAGTATTACCTAGAAAGTGATTAAATTACATTTAGGAAATGTTCATATAATGCAAACAACAAAAATGAATTTTTACCAAGCAGATTGTATAGTCATCAGAAGGGAAGTCCCTGCATTGGCTTGGTTAGAGGTTATGATGGGCACCATTATTTTAGAGTTTTGGGACATTTTTTACAATCACATGAACAATGTAATTAATTTCTATGGGCTATATAATATAACATCTAAACACTGTTAAAATGTAATGAATGGAGAATACGGAAGGCAAATAAACATAAGAGAACAAAGAACTCATGGCACAAGTAGAGGACTGGTCCTAGCTAGAATGGTAAAAATAAGAATCCAGATCTGTACAA
>NC_056740.1:487329271-487346771 GCF_019279795.1 Protopterus annectens | reverse complement strand
AGTACTGAGTGGCATAGACTGCACACATATAGAAATGAAAGCACCACCCAGGGAACAGGGTAGGCTCTACAAAAACAGAAAGGGCTTCCATTCTATTAACTGCCAAGTCGTGAGTAATGCCAAGGGAATCATCTTGAATGTGTGTGTTGGCAACCCTGGCAGTTACCACAACTCACATATCTGGCACACCTCCCAACTCTATCAGATGTTCACGGGGGGATATCCCACAGGGTCATTTACTGGAGGATGCAGGCTATACACTGGAACCTTGGCTGATGACACCCATCAGAAATGTGCGCACACACACACACACACACACACACACACACACACACACACACACACACACACACACACACACACACACACATTCTCTGAGGAATGCTATAATGAGGCACATGCTCAAACCAGAAATATCATAGAGCAGGTGTTTGGGCTGCTGAAGTTGTGATTCCTTGGCCTAAATACATTTGGGGGAGCCCTGCAGTACAATCTGTGGACATGTACTGAAATGTTCACAATACATGCCATGCTACGCGACATCATCCTGAGAAAACAGCTTCAGCAGGATCAGCAAGGGGAAGGATCACCCATCCCACCAGCAATGCCAAGGTCACCACAGGCAGATATGGAGTCAGAAGATGAACCACCAGCTACTGTGCCTGTAGGCAGACATAGGCATGTTCAGTATGCCCTTACACTGGCTAAGAGACAATGCATAGCACACTCACTCACCACCTGAGGGCCTAAAACCTTCCTGCTATGCACATACATTTACTAACATTGATGCCAGTCAACTCTCACAACCTTTACCTCCCCATGTATTGGCTGTGGACTGCTTGCATCAGACAGAGTCAGCCCTGAACTAAAACTGTGGCAACTGCTGCATTTACAACGTAAGTTCTGAACCTGGAGTGCATTCTTTAATAATATGAATGAGTGGCATATCCTTGTATTTAATTACTTGGTACTGTAAGCAAGTAAAAGGTGGGAGATTTCTAAAGAAATGACCTTAACATGTGACAGCAGGGACTTATTAGGCATATATGTTGTGAAGAAATTAGACACTGACATCTGTACTAACATGTCTGGCTGAAGTTTTATACATAATTTCAGACTAACTTCTGTATTATATGCTAGCATGACTAGCTATGATATGGTAAATAAGTTCCTGTATGTTGATTAATACTCTGTACAGGATGTTTTTAAAAGTTGAACAGTGTTCTGTTGCATGTCTAATGGTGCATGTTTGTGAAGGCGATTCTAAATGTCGGCTGCCTCGGAGTCAGCTGATCTACAGATGATGTCATTGGAATGTTTCCAGTTGCTCTATGTTTACTTTTAGAGACTGAAAAACAGGAAGGAACTTTAATAAACAGTTGTCTGTTGATTTTCAAACAGTGAAATGAAAATAAGAGCTGGAACAGTTGAGGCAGTTAACCTAGCTTATAAAAGAGCCTGCTGAAGACAGTTTAAACAGCAGTTGTTCAGTTGTGTTGAGTTGAGATGCTCAGTTGTGTTCAATTGAGTTCACAGTTCAGTTCAGTTTACTGTACACAGTTGTACTGAGCAGTGGATACCCAAAGGACTCACCAAGAACTGTAAGCCTCCCTTTGCTCTGTTGTAATATTTAGTTTATATCAGGGACAGTGTTCTTCAGTTAGATAGGAAAATATAGCTAGATTAGTCAGAGTTTTCCTAAATGTTGGATTTCTCTCCTTCAGTATTAGTTTAAATTTCCTGGTGATTGAATTCTGTTTGTTTACGGAAATTGCTGTTTTATATTTTTAATCATTTGCTCATTATTAAATATTTTTATTATCTTACATTGTGGCTTATCAATCAATGTAGTCTTTAGTGATTTGAGAGTGCTTATACCTGCTTTGATAATTTCCAGGCCACTCTGAAAGCCTGACTGCTTTAGGTCACTTGCTACCATTTGTTTTAATAATTGGACACTCTTTTGAAAGGGCATGTAGATGCTCTGGTTGGTGACAGCATTTTACATAATAATTTGGGGAAGGGACACAGCTGGAAATCTGTGTCAGGCTTTCCCAGAAGTGTTTGGATGTGTGAGATTCAATTTATTTAAGGGTGAGTGTATTAGAGCTCTTAAACCAGAACACATTGCTCTGGAGTGTGTAATATGGAATTACATTAGGGGTGGACGGAAGTATATACTCCAGTCCCAGGTTATGCAGTATATTCCTGTTGTCCTCTTAGGAGAAATTGTGAAATATTACGCATGTTTAAGTGATGGTCTCACATTAGAGTCAGTAGTAAAGATTGAAGTTCCTTAGTTACTGACCCAGGGTAATAAGGGGTTGTCACATACTGGTGGCAGTTCAGTGGGATATTTACTGGACTTAACATATGTGTCCATTATTAAGTAGTAGACCACTGAGTAACATAAAACACTCTAGAGATGTGAAATAAGAAAAACAGGCTGTTTGCAAAAAAAGGAGAGTAACAATAGCAACATGTCCTTGTTTGTGCAATAACATAAATGCAGCTTTGCCCCCAACAAACAGGCTAATGACACATTTTGGTAACAAAACCTCTTTGAAATGCAAAAGGTGCTATCAAATGAACTGTCCCTGAAACATTTGTTCATATTTATAACAGAAGATTCCATTTTAAGGTATTAGTAATCATGTATACATGTGAATGCCTTGACAAACATGCCCATGGCATCAGTACACTCCCAACTTATGCATACAGATAAAAGTGTAAAAGTCTTTTTTTCAGATTTTTCCTAATTACATTCCAGCATATGCAGTGTGTAGCTAACAAAATGCAAGCATAACTTCTCAAGTTCAATAATCCTCTATGAAGATATATCCCAAAGTAACAGCCTCTTTTCTGTGTTCTCCACATAAATGTTTCCTCACCTTCAGTTTCCCTAGCTACATGGTTGGCTTTTTTATGGTGTAAATGCAGCATTGTTAGCATGGTGAAGATGCAAATGAGGTGTGAACTGATTAGAATTGCTGAATACCAAATATTTGGATCCATGTAGGAAGTGTAAACATAGTGCAGGCACTCCCTCAGTGTTTGTTTTTAATGGATTGCAACTGTGAATGATTACTAGTTGGGAGAAGGAAAACACAACAGCACTGCAGGCTGCCTTATGGCCACTGGGTGTGTCAGGTTAGACTCAAAGTGTTAGATGTAAGGTTGTAATGTAAGTAAGCAGCACACAATTCACAGGTTGTGGTCATTAACATCCAACCTTCCCTTCATTTGTTGGCAATTGTATATGCTATTATTTCCAGTTAATATCTTCACACATTTTAAAGCCAATAATGTAGAATAGCTTGCAGACTGTATGCCTTAGATTACTGGTCAGAGAAGTGAAGAATGACCAATGATCATACATAGGTAAGACAGAGATACATATTTGCAAGCAATAATCATAACTGGTTGTGTGATCATTTAGTGCACTACATCCAAAAATAATAAATGTACAAGTTACAGTTGCATGGTTTCATATTACTGTAGATGATATTGCAGTTGGTTGTGTACAGAATGATTTCAGTTCCTTGCTACAAAGCTGTTTGTGTGGCAAACATGGATAAGGCACCCATCCTCTGTTCTGAAGGTTCATTGAAATGAGAGTTCAAATCCGGATATATGTAGGCATATATTTTCTAGTGAGTATATCATAGACTGATTTTCTTCATTTCAAATACTTGTCTCTTTTCTTTTTTACCTTGTTTGTCTTGTTTTTTTATTTATTTATTTTTTTTTGAGGTGGTTGTGTTTGTGAGATGCAATGCTTAGCCTAATCACTGGAATGGAGAAAATGAATGGTGGGTTGGGCTGTGCTTACCTCATTTGCACAAAGCATGGCAGTGTGCAAACTGGACAACTGGACCACCCAGGAAGCAGACAGGACCCAGACAGCCAAAAACAGAAGCTGTATACATTCAATTAATTCTATTAGGCACTGTGCAAACCCACTAAGTGGTGTGGAGTGGCTGTTAACATAAAGATCTTAAGAATGATTAGTAAATTAGGGAATGTCATATAACTAGTCCTATGGCAGCAGGTGTAAGTGTAAAGATTGGGTACAGATGGTCCTGGGTTCTAGTACAGGGTGTGCAACCTTTTTTACTGTTGTGACAGTGCAGTTTATAGCAATGAACTGAAATATAGACAAATGTTATTTTAACTTTCTTCTAGAAACAGGTGTAAGTGTACAACTATCATACACATGTTCCTGGGTTCTAATACAGGATATTCCATACACTTTTACTGTTGTTCCATTTCCCATTATATTCACTCTCACTTATAACACTTTAGATAGTGGAACTGATATGAATTATATGCCTGAGGGTTGAGACAGCATTATTGTATTTTCAGATGTATGACTGAAAGTATACTGTGTACTATATTTCTAAGTATAATTCTGCTATCTGGACTTCTATGGGCTTCACAGTTGCATCAGACACATACAGACTGGGCCTATATCCAATAACCTCATCAGGTCACACACATACATGTGTTACAGCTCATGCTGTCACCTGTATTTATGAAGGATTCCTGACTATGTCTGAGCAGCACTTCTTCTGTGGCAAAGATGGAAAAGCAACGCTGTGGAAGAACATGTTTTGTCCCTTATGCCTAGGTTTAAGTCCCACACTGTAAACATCAATTTTCTCAGTGTATAAAGGTTAAAACAAATGTGTCAGGTCATTACATGTATGCCTTCAGTGCATGTCTGCAAACCTAACTCACCTAACAGCTACCTTTCAATTTCCAATATATATTTCCAGGCTACATCAGTAGACATCTCTCAAACTAAGGTCAAGGATCAGATTAACCTTCCAATTGCAATTATTTAATTCCTTACTGCTTGACACTGCTAGTTTCCACTTATCATCGTGCAAACACATTGCTCTGGTGTGTGCCCTCCCAGTGAATGAGATAACTGGAATTGGTAGAAAAGCATCAGTCTCCATTGCTCTAGGTTTGCTGGTGGACATGGCTGGTGTTATTGGGGAAGGTGCCACGTTTAGGGCACAGAGGTGGGGGTGTCCAAGAGTCCAGGATATTCATTGGATTCCTGGTAAAGCACCACAGCCAAAGGCTTCTGCAGGGGGGCTATTCTGGCTGCCAGTACAAGTCTGAGGCAAGGAATAGTTTAGCTCAGGCTGTATTCAGTGCCACTGGTATACTGCACACTGGAGACCAATGTAGGCATCATTTCAATGACATACACAGCGAAAAGAGGGAGATTTTTAGTAGTTGGTTGGAGAAATTCAGGACTGTGGACGTCCCACATCTGTGTAAGTATCAACTAAAGAGAGTATTTGTAAGACTTAGAAAGCTTAATATAGGCAAGACTGGTATGCATGATGTTCTTCTGTTCTTTTCTGTTCATTCCTCAGCTGCCAGGGAGCATGAGATCATTAGGCTAGCTCATGTCACTCGATTGAAGAGAATGATGGGAGCAAGTGGTATGCATGGCTAGGGCTTAAACATTTTTTCCTATATGGACAGACTCAAAAAACTCCAACTATTCTCTGTCTCATATCGCCTACTTAGAGGCGATCTCTGCTTGACTTGCAAAGCCATGTCTGACCCAGCTCTGTTAGAAATGCTACAGCTAAAGAAGTCCCAATCCCTCCACACCACACACTCCAGAGACCTAAACCTCATTACCACAATCAACAGAAGATGCTGGAGGGACAGGTTCATAACCCAGAGACTGCCCATGCTATGGAATAGACTTCCCATACATGTCAAGCAGAGCACCTCACTGGTCCTCTTCAAGAGAAATCTTGATGAGTGGATGGGAAATAGAAAATTCTCTCCGGGGATCACTCCAGTGGCTCTACTCGACAGAGGCACTAGGAACTAAGGTCGGGTGGCACGATGCCAGGATAATCCTATGGGCTAGGCTTGTAAAGGCTCCAGGGCCATTAGCCTAGTATACACCTACGAACCTATGTAGCAGAAGAGAAGTGCTATTGTAGTATTAAAAGTTAAAGATAGCTTTTTGGTAATTTCTAGAGCTGTATCAAATTGAGCATGCAGATCCACCTGCCAAAATATGTATGCATGCATTAGTCTATAGCACAAACCAACGCAAGAGTCCAATATTAGACTGTAGTCAGAGGTTGTAATTTCAAATACCACAATTCACAACTATGCAATACTGTTATTTGTTCAATAATATTTATATTAAACTAAAAACTCTATGCCAGTGGCACAAATGCCCTGCTGTAAACTGTTATCTGTATAATTGGAACACTCATATGTGCAATATAAGCTGAAAGAAGAAGATATGCGCAATATATGCACATTTCAATGATTACTTGGAGCAATCTGTAATATAGTATATATCTGTTAAGAGGTATACTTAAATGGAGAGTTGTATAATTGTATTAATGCATTTTATGTCACATATTATAGTGATAATTTTCTCTTTTTTCTCTCACCCCAACCCTTATCTATCTTTTTATTTTCTTTATTTTTATTTTTAAAAATATTTTTTATACTATTTTTATTTTTTTATTTATTTGTTCTTTTTTATTTTTATAATGTGTCATCAAAATGTGTTCACGTCATCCATGTGTACCACATTGCTAAATGCTACACAGCATAGCAAGGTAGACCAGCCACAGTGGGTCAGCCTGACCTCACTTCATTAGCTCCAGCACTGATGTCCAGCACATCTGGGAACCAACCTTGCAGTGCTCCCTCTGTTGCCCCTGCACTACTTCCACCCTCAGGTAGTCCTGCCCTGGAGGCTGGTACAGTGGTTCCCTCTGGGAGCAGTGGCAGAGGTGATGATTTCATCACCCACAGAGAGTTGCCAGGGATGGTGCATACGGTCGTGCACCGCACCACTGGTGCATGCCAATGCTGGATGGAGAGGCCACACTCCCTAATGTTCCAAAGGAGGAGCTGGAGGAGACATCAAGCACTCCAGCCACCTGCACATTAAAGTGACAGTGATGAACATCCAGTGGGGGAGGACTTGAATCTCACTCTCTCCAAGCTTGATGGCTATGGGCTTGGGCTGACCCCACCCTCACCCCAATCATGGTTTGTGTCCATCACTGTCCCTGTCTGTTGTCTTGTTTGTCTTGCCTGTCTACAATTGCTTCCTCACCTACCCAACTTACCTGACCCAGACATGGGTCTGTATTAGAACATCGAAATTTCAAAACTTCGAATGTTCTAATATCGACCCCTATTCAGCAAAAGCTGAAAACATCGAACATACAGAACAGAGAATTCTTTTCTAGGGAAAAAAATTGCTGTTCCAAAACACATACACACAACACAAGCACACCAAACAAACAACAATCCACACACATAAACCTAAAATCTTACACCTAACCCTACACTAAACTATACACACACCACTAACTATCAGCTTGCCTTAACCCAAACCCTAACCCTAAGGTCCGTCACTATCGCACACTCACCTCACCCTAACCCTAACTCACCTACCCCACCCTAACCCTCACGTCCACACAATCGCACACTTACCTGAACCATGCCGTAACCCTAATTCACGTAACCCACCCTAATGCACACGTCCACACAATCGCACACATACCTAACCTGCACCCTAACCCTAACTCACCTAACCCGCCCTAACCCTCAAGTTCCACACAATTGCACACATACCTAACCCACATCCTAACCCTAACTAACCTAATCCACACTCAATCGCACACTTACCTGAACCCGACCTGTAACTTTCCACCACAGTGCTGAAAATACCGAAGCAACAGAAGCAGGCAACCAAATTCTTTCCCTAGGAAAAAATTTGGTTTTCTGTTGCCTCAATATTTTCAGCTTTCACTGAATAGGGGTCGATATTAGAACATTCAAAGTTTTGAAACTTTGATGTTCTAATATAGACCCACCAGACATACCTATGCCCCTTCCCCAACATTCCTCTCGCTCTCTCTCTCTCCCTCTCTCTCTCTCTCAAAAAAATAAATAAATAAATGGGCACCTGTCCCACAAAGCAAATTTTCCCATATATACCTCTCATTTCACACACATGGCTTCTTGACACACTTGATTTGGTTCAGTTGGCTATACAACATGATTGCATTGTGATCACCCCTCTTTGTGGAGGTGACAATACAAATCCAGTTAATACTCTGCACATATATTCATTTTACACTGTTAAAGAAATTGATAGCTATGTTTTTTCCTACCTCCCTCCTGCACACTTCTGCACTGCCTTGCCTTTGTTCTTCCCCTGCTTGCTCCTCATTTCACCACTTTCCTCTCTACCTCAATTTAACACCTTTATTCTGGTCAAAAAATAGTTACAACACATGCAAGTAGCAGAAAAAGCAATGGATCCTTTCACTTTATGGGCTCCATGTTTGCAAGGAGGTACACGATGCACACCAAAGTGCAGCAATGCTGAGTGGAGGAAAAATGTCGCAGTCACCTCCACACAATGCGCTATGCCAGCACACAGCAACACAAGTACTATAAAGAATCCATGTCATTGCCTTAACCATGGTTATTTAAATGTATTTAAAAGTATTAGTTACACCTGAATTCAAACCCAGTATCATCTGGGCCCAAAAAGAAATGTGTCAATGCATTAACACACGCTGCCAGAGAGTTAGTTAAGCAACAAGTGTGCTTTATACGCTCAAAATGAACTCTCAGGCTTTAGCAATGCAGCTTACACTTGTGCAATGCTTAGCTAAGCACAAACATGAATAGTATTGGAAATGTGTATCTCACATGCGCAAACACTTTGCCAACCATTGCTCAAACCCGCTGCTCTCCTTGCTATGGAACAGTAAATATTATTATGTGTTACTGCTGTTTACTGTCCAATTCCTGTCTATGACATGCAATTACATGTGGAAGCATAACAGACTGAAGGCCCTATCTAACAATATGTCACATATTTACAATTCAGCCATGTGTTGCCCCCCCCCACCCCCAACCACTGCAACCCTGGTGTCTCAGTACTTTTTCCACACATATGCCACCTACACTACTGAAATTAATATCCAGTGCTGTGTGATATGCAATGCACATCAATCTGGTAACGTGTAACTAGACGTATTGACTCATAAGCGTAAAAAGCCTTATCTGCAAGGCTAGGGAAGGAATCAGCATGGATGTTATCCACTGGGATATAGGTGACTTCAAAACCCTTGACTCAAGCCATGTTGGTTCTGTCAAGGGTAGATCTTGCTTATTAAACCTAGTGGGCTTCTTTGATACTGACACCAAAGACCTGGATGAGGGATAACAGGACATAAGCTCTAATCCTGTTACAACAAAATAGCAACATTTTTAATAAATGGCTCTTATTCTAAACATCACTGCAGTGCCCTGACTGCACTTATCTAGCTTGAACTCACCTTATTACTAAACTACCTCCAACTGACCTTTGTTCATAAAATCATCTATAAACCTAACAATTGTTCTGCTTTAAAGTGAATTCTGCAAACAGAGATAACTACTAGGGCTCTTTGTTCAGAACATAAGCAACTACCAGCTCTATATACCCCACAAAAATGCAGGAACATGTCTCTGCTCCTATTCTGTGATTAAACTATGGAACACCTTACCCCTAGATATTAGAGCTACATCAACCCCCAAAACATTAAAGTTCATATTGAAAGAATACTTTCTCATGGCTCGAATTTACCCCTGCTCCAAACCAAGCGAACACTATAACCCATTCTAAACACCCTCTCAACTATCTATCATCCTCTAGTAACTATCAGTCGTAGCATTTGTCCTCCCCTTCCTACCCTCCTGTACTATAGTTCACCAGTTCATAGGAGTATAATAGGCGAATGACCCTCCCTTCCCTCCTGTACTATGGTTCACAGGTTCATAGGAGTATAATAGGTGAATGACCATGAGGGCCTTTATAAATATAGCCATGCATCCCAAAATATCCTGCAAGTTTTTTTTAGTCTTAGACGTTATTTTAATGGATATGTGTAAGCTAGACTATGATTTACAGACTGCCTCTGTCCATTAGGGGTATAGGTGCTTGATCTGGGGTGAATTTCTAATTTGCTATCGACTAGTCCAGGCTATGCTTCAGTATCTGCTTCACATTTGATGCAAATCCTGTTCCAGAGGATGGGAATTCTCTGAGACATGTACCTGCCTTTCAACTTGTCCTATTTATGTTGCAAACACTGAAATGCTATTGGTTTTGTGACTATGCAAAAGGCCCATCAGAGTGGGATTGAAGAATGCCTTGCATGTCAAGCACAGATCACTTGTCAACAGTTTGTATGAAACCAAGTATGGAGATAAAGTTTGAGGCAATCTGCATAGGATATATTTTTACCCCCTGTATTCCTTTTGTGAAACCTCTGTGGACCTTACAGTTGATGCATGTCCTTGATGATGTACATACCAAAGGGGGCCCAAAGGGGGCATTTCTACTCCATGATGAGCCTGATGAGGGCCAAATACACATGAATGGTGACGCCTTCAACCTAGATGCTATGCTCTTGCTTACAAGCTGAGGAACATATAATGTTTTTCTTACTATTTTGGGCACATGTTTGTCAAAAGACAGATTATTATCCACACATAGCCCCAGACCATTACTACTGAGTCTAATTTTAAGGGTGTGTTACTAACGGTGTAGTTTCCTAGGGCGGCTGACTTTCCAAAGGGTACTGTTATGCATTTCTTGGCATTGAGCTTTGAGCTGTGGCCTAGGCACCAGTCATTTTTTTTTTAGCCCTTCCTGTAGGATGTTAGTGTCTTGGAGGAATTCTATGACTGCTCCTTGTTTGCAGTCAACTACAAACTTGGTTAGCCAGAGACTACAAACTCGGTCAGCCAGTGGCCTTTCACATTGGCTTTAGCTTCTGAGAAGTAAATATTCCAATATTCACCAATATATAAGCTACATAGTTGTCAAAGCTGGAACAATGTTACAACAAGGTAGCTAAATTCACAGCTACTCACCATCCTAGGACTCGTCACTGACTAGCTCTCAAAGAACTGTACTACTTAGAACTAACTCACCAACTAACAAGAATTGAACTGGTGAGAACTAATTCTCTAACTCATTAACTAACAAGAACTGATTAGAGCTACCTCACTAATTAACTTACTCAACTTCTCGTAAAGCAAACGCTCATTTATAAACCCTTAGACTTTCCATCTCTCTCTCTGTCTCCCCAGCAAACAATGTTTTTCTCATAAATCTGAATGTGCTACAGATAAAATTCCAACTAGACATCTCAAGCTCTAGTAATGCAGCTGGTGACTTGCTATACTCCAGCTACTCAGCCACAATCTTGCAGTTAGTCCCTTTTTTACTAAAACAGGAAACTATGTCATACCTCTCCAAATTTTGCCTCTGCTTGCGTTCCTCTCCCGGATAGCTATTATTCTATAACTTTTGTTAATCGCCACTTCCTCTGCACCTAGGTTTTCATCTCCCCAGCTTATTAACATTCTACTGCAATACTATTATCATACCTCCCAATGTTCTACTACCTATATCATCTCCTTAAATTGCATTTTTATTTCATGATTTTTATGTTATGTATAATACTCCACTTCCTGTTTATCTATGTGTATATATATTCACCTGTCTTTGCCATTGCCGATATTGCCTTGGCACCAAATGCTATGATATTGTACCAGAACATGTGTTATATAATATATGATATACTGTTTTGTTATCCTGTGTGTATTCTGGAGCATTTCGTCCTGGCCTTTGCTACGAAGGAGTCTTACACCCAATTAAACATTCAAGGTCAACAAATGCACTAAATAAATAAATAAATAAATAAATATATACAAACATGCATACATTTTGATGATAATATGGGAAATGATTTTGAGGATGCAGCCATTCATACTGAAGGAATAAAGATATCTAAAATAATTAGCTGTTTTAAGAAGCATCTTAGAATTGTTCAATGTTCATAAATTCAAACTATAAGCCTTCTAGGATGCTTTGGAAGAGTGTGTCAGGAATAACGGAGTAGGTATATACAATTTTGTCACATCATTGGTCTAGTGCACCCCTAAATAGACTTTAAATCTTTCTAGCATCTAATGGCAAGCTATTCCATAGTTTAGCAGTTTCCCCATGAAATGATCTCACACCCTATGATACTGTCATTAAAAGAATACCTCAGAAATAAACGATTGTCTCTGGTTCCCATAACATGAGCTCTAAATTCAATTCCTAGTGGTGCTGCCATGGTACTGTCAATCACACATCTTAGATCAAAATGAAATCATCTCTTACTAGTCCATGCACAAATGAAACAAATGTCAGTTTTTTTTTAACTTGTTCTCTATTTGTCTTGTAAAATATCTTTGGCTTCTTTCCAGCATATAGTACTGACATCAGTAAAACATGCAGGCAGCTGCACTGTATTAATGCATAGGTCTTATTCCAGCCTTGTAGATAGCTAGCAGAACATTTTCTTTCCTACTAGATGCAGGTCGTAAGATATCTTTTATAATTATGTAGCACTTTTTAGTAATCAGTTGTACATGTTCTCTATACAGAGGCCATCTATCTACAATAACATCCAAAGCCTTTACATTGTCCTCACCTTGAAGTAAAACATTATTTATGGCACGTGGGTAACAGGGATTGCTTTCAGTCAGAGTGCAATACTTTTGTTTTCCTGGCACTGAAGTCCATTTGTCTTCTCAATGACCACAACTATAATGTGTCCACAAATCTCTACAACTCATCTTGGGCATTTACTGAGTTCACAACTGTCCCAATTTTCATGCTATCAGCAAAATTGTTAATCTATGTACCAGTGTCTACTGGAAAATCTGATATGAAAAATGAAAAAAAAAACTGGTCCTAGTATCAACCTTTGTGGAATGCACACTGTAATGGATATATCCCCAGATGTAGCATCTTCTCTTTTAACTCCAAATGTGCTATCAGTGAGCCAATTGGATACAGAGTTAATAATGTAACCATTGGTATTTTAAACATTATCTTCAGAATCTCACTGCAAAGAACTGCTTCCTAAATATATCAGTAAAAAATATTTTAGGTTTGGCACACATGACCTACTAGAGCAAAATCCACAGTGTTAAACATCCAGGTCAGGTTTTAATTTCACTTTATTAGCTCATAAATTACTAGCCAAAATAATTTTCTAATAATGCATTTAAAACTAAAGGGGCAACATATATCAACTGTATTGATTTTTGCCCCTTTAGATATTGACATTGGCACTTCCAAAGCAGATTTAGATATTTGGGGAGCAAATCCTGCTTATAGACTTCCTTGGAACAGTCTATGTAAGCATGCAGCCACCTTGTCTATAATTTAACTCAAGAACAACCTATTTAGACCATCTGGCCCTGCAGTATTGTTAAACATACCTTGGGATTATTAATTATTTAGGCACCATGCTATGCCTACATGATGTAAGCATGTTTGTGTGATGGGTAGCAGTGCTAATTGAATATGCACCCTACACATTTGCAAGCAGCTTTTCATGGCTGGCAGTAGTGTTCATGGAAGGTGTTTGCAAGCATGAGCAGAGAATGTAATCAGAACAGCTGACATATAGGCAATGCTCACATATGAACACATGCTGTAGCCCAGGCACAGTAAGGGCAAGTACAGAGAAACAATACAAAAATAGGGGATGTGAACGGGTACATTACATTGTGTTATAATGGATAATGAATGTTGAATAGTGAACATGATTAAAGTGTACTCATATCGCACAGGCAGTTGCGATGAAAGTATATTAGAAGCATGTTTGACATAAATCTGGTAATATTAATGTAATGATAATCAATGCGAACGACAATCCCGCAGTTACGCAGATAAATAAAAACTGACATGCTAATAAAGAATGTGATATGGACATAAAGGTGCAGTGTAACAAAGGGGAGTGGAAATATGATATATATATATCAATTAAATGCTGACGTGAGATAACAGCAAGGGCAAAAGGTACTTTATGGGATGAATGCACAGAATGCAGTTATTGCCTATAAGGCGTATATACAGGGAATTTATGTATGCAAGCTGACAGCTCCGGTGTATTATCCATCTCAACATGTATACACAAGAAGAAACGAACTTTACAGCTGAAATGTCAGGCAATTCAGAAATGGGCATGTTTCTGCAAAGAAATGACAACGGTACTAGAAGGGAAGGTGTTCATTAGCAATGAGCATGTAATAAACAAAGAAATGTCGTGTAGTTATGTAAATGCTAAATATCAGTCTAACTACAGACAGCATACATAAGTAAGCAATGACAAGACAGAGTGGGTGGCATGCCAGGAGCTTAGTTTAACCATTGCTGATTTGCAAACATGTCTGACAATGTAATACTGGGCATGCTCACATACAGTTACAGGGGACAATAACATAACAGCAATTCAGAAAAAGCAACACAACAGTAAGTGCTGCAACTGAGGACCAATCACAGTTTCTGATGTTCTGGCAGTATGCCATACAGGAAAATGTTTATGGAATCACTCATCTGCCATTAAGCTGTATAGTGTGCCCACACAACAGTGAGCATTATAATATGACTGCTTCTTTAACAAGGAATTTGTTTCCATCATGTAAGACATATACTTCCCCAGAACTGAGCCACAGTCTAACTATGCAGGTATGCTATACAAGCCAGTACTGAATGCACATGCCACAGGAGCACTCACAGCACAATGTGCTCTGAATAAACATTTCACTGCCATGCAATCAGAACCTGTGATGATGTATCATTGTCCAACACAAAAATAGTTAACAATAACTACATATAATTGTGTTTATGTAATGTCAGTGCATTCATATAATGTTGGCCCTGTTAGCAACTCAACAGCAAGCCATGTCACTCTACAGTCATCTTGATGGACCACAAGCACCACTGTGGACTTCTTAAAACTATAATTATAATCCACTTATGCTAACTTATTACATCAGATGTAAGTGTGGTAAACATTCTGAGAGATGAAAGTGATTGTGGACGACACTGGACACATTATAACCATGGTAGAGACCATTCATGCATTATAGTATAAAGTACAACAATGCTAACAAGCACTGACTGTGGATGCTGAACACCTGAGCACATGTGACAGCAGATAACACCTGATAATTTACAGGATGAATGAGACATGGTAGAATGTCAGTACAATTGTGAGATATGTCATTATGTCAAGGTATTGCATCATGTTATTGCTGTAAGGGATATGTGTGCCTGTAATTGCTGTAGTATGTCAGCTACAGACAGCATGTCATCTCATTGTCTCATGCCAGAGGACAACACTTCCTATATATGTTATGTAAGGAACATGAAATCAAATGTCATCATTACTCTGAGTAAATGCATTTCTAAATGAAAAAATGGTTCTAGATTATAGTAAGACAGATCAGCACCTATACGTTTACAAAGAAAATGTGCTTCACAACAATGTTAGTGACATGTACATTCACAATAACACTGACAATGTAGTCTGAACAGTAATGAATGGATTTCAAATAACTACCCAAATCACAAACTAAACATCACAACCTAAATCATAAGTGCCACACGACCATGTTGAGGTACAACTGAGACAATGTACAGTTAAATGGATGACATCATCATTATTTATTATCTGGATGTTAAAAAGTGTTCAAAGTGTACAATAACACTGTAGAGCTGCACATAATGTCTTTGCAGAATAGTATACACAGTATAAGGATAAAAGACACACTCAAAACTGGACTCAAAAATCCTATATATGTAGTCACACAACTTACAAAGCACACTATCAAAGTCACACAACACAGGGGATTCAGACTCAAAATGTGACATACTGCAGGTATATTAGCAGTATGTAATCACTGTGTGGCCCAACCGTTATTTTCCCAGTTCCTGTGTTTTGGAACAAAAGTGCTAAAACTGTGGTGAATAAACATTTGGGTGGGAGTTTTGGTGTGACGTTTTTATTTTCCCTGGGGATGCTAGGACTTGCTAGTGTCACAGAGTTCCACTTTAATTCAGCCTCAATTAGATGTATACATAAAGGTGGACAACAGTATATGACATTAATCACTGTCACACTATTAAAGCAGTGATGGACTCAAAGCACCTACCTAACAACAGCTATAAAGCACATTATCAGCAGCCAGTGCCATGGAAGAATAATTATTACAACTGAGACGTACATCTATGAAAGGGATAACATCAGCAATGTATTGCCAAGCAGATGTATCTGGAAACATTAGTTTTACTGCCAGTCAGGGGCTGTAAAAGTTGCCACTGCAAATGTGTGCAAAACAATCATGACTTCAATGGCAGTCACACTTATAGAAGTTAAGCACTGCTGTATTTCAACATTCTATTTATCTAGTTACACATTTTAGAGAATAGTGTAAGAGGTGCAAGTACCTCAGGAGAAGTCTGATGTTTAAATAGCTTCAGTTGACTTGCAAAACAACAACCTCATCAGTATGTTGAACCAAGGGTGCAGGTGGACAATATAATGTAATTGTGTGCTCTTATTGATGCCACACAAAACACCTGTCACTTGAAGAATGGAAATGTTCTCCCCACCTGACTTAACAAATGTTTACATCACTTTCCCCTCTAAAAACATTAAATGGCTATCTTTCAACACACAACACTGTTATTTGAAACATTAATTTACAAATTTGTGGATAGAGTATATTGCCTTAAAAAGCAATGTTTTCTTTAAGTAATGTATACAAAGTTGTATAGAAAATTGTAATCATTACAATACAAATGATATGCAGTGCTACATCATTGTCTTGCAAAAAAAGTTCTGGATGTGAAAGGTGGGCTTTGTGGATGGTGGAGTAATTTATCATTTTAAAATATTCATCCAGAGTAGAAGTAGAAGTTTATTGAGAACATACAATCTACAGAGCAATGTACTAGATGCAAGCATGACAGAATAGGTCTGGCTCTTAAAGGGAGTGAGTGCACTTTTGTCAGGATAACCTCCTCAGTGTGTTTCATACAGGCTGCTTCCACAAAAATTGGTGTAAGGGAGTTATGTACACATTTAATGCATTCTCGTCAGGAGAAATGGAGACAGCAACAAGCATTGAACACACTCAAACACACATACAATGTACTAGTCACAAGCAATATGGGAGATGTCTGACTCTTAAAGGGAAAGAGTCCACTTTTGTCAAGATGACCTTATCAGTATGTTTCATTCAGGATTTTTCTATATAAATTGGGATAAATGAGCTGTGTGCACATTTAATGCATTTTCTTCAGAGGAAGTGGAGACAGTGACAAGCATCACACACACACACGTATATAAGGTCTTCCATGTTGGAAATCTAACCTCCTGCCAATCTAATTATACAATTTAGAGGTCACTGTACTAGTTCCAAGTTTCACAGAATAAGTCTGCCTGTTAAGGCCTCAGAGTAAACCTTTGTGAGGATGACCTCATTAATGTGTCTCATACAGGATGTTTTGGTGAAAACTAGAATAAGTGAGTGGTGTGCATATGAAAATGCATTCACCTCAGGGAAAGTG
>NC_056740.1:487266771-487324271 GCF_019279795.1 Protopterus annectens | reverse complement strand
TGGGATCTGGTTTAGCAACTGGAATTGTCTCTGCCAACTTTTCAATCTTAGGAACCTTGAAATCATATGCCAGAACAGTATCAGGAGTCAAAACGCGTTCTGGAACAGGAATATCATCTGGATTGCTCGGAGAGTTAGAGCCTTTATCACAGGAACAATGCTGTGATGTCGGTTCTGCTACAGGAAGAAGATGTTGACGATTTCTCCTGGACTCCACACCCTCAGATTTAACAAAATAGGATCTTGACTCTGCACATATACTCATTACTTGACCAATGCGGTCGAAACCTTTCACTGTTTGTGTCCCCACTGTCTCTCCTTCTTTCAACAAACTAAAAAATGTGCTCATTTTGTCATAGCTGGACTTTGAAAAGAATGCTTCTTAGATAACTGGGCTCTAATGGCTTTGTTGTTTTTAGCTATAGGCCTCAATAAACTAGAACTGATGGGCAACGTTGTGCTGGTTTCACTGGATAGAAGTCTCTGAGCACATGAGCCCAGTATATTGTCATGGGCTATATTTCTGAGATTGAGTAAATTCAAAAAACATTGGTATTATCACACTTTGACTTCTGTAGTAATTGCTTTGCACTCTGTACTGCATGTTCAGCAAGTCCATTTGATTGTGGATACTCTGGACTACTAGTAACACGTATGAAGTCCCATTATTTTGTAAATTTCTGAAACAACTGACTGGTAAACTGGGTACCATTGTCAGAAAGTAATTTTTGTGGACTGCCATGGACTGAGAAATGACGTTTCATCTTAGTAATGACTATAGTAGAAGTTAGATTAGGTAATAAATCAATCTCAAACGAATTCAAATAAGAGTCTACTAGTACTAAGTAATGTTGATTGTTTCACTTGAATATGTCAGCTGCTACTATTGACCAAGGTAGTTCAGGGAATTGACTTAGCTGAAGTGGTTCTTTTTGCAAATGCGGTTTAGTACTATTACATACTGAACAGGAATAAAGTACTCTGTCAATGTGCTTCACTAGAGAAGTCCAAAACACAAACCCTCTTACCCTTTTCTTAGTAGATTGAGAACCTGGGTGACCACAATGCATAATCTGGATACAGTCTTGTTGTAAGGAAGCAGGAACAGCAATTATAAGATCTTGGAAAATAATGCCATCTTCCATCAACAACTCATCGCTGTACGGAAAGTAAGATTGCACATTGGGTAGTACACTGGATTACATTGATGTAATGACTGAGCTTTTGCAAAACTAGATCAGTCATCTTATGATCGCATAGCTCATCAGGTCTTGTTGTGGCAAAATTACGCACTTCCATGACATCAAAGTCAAAATTCTCTTTGTCAGGTTGTTCTGTTGTGTTTCTGGGTGATCTGGATAAGGTGTCAACCAGATAAAGAAGTTTGCCTTTCGTATAGACCATTTTAAAGTTGTACTTTTGCAATTTGAACATCATTCTTTGTAGTCTTGCTGGAGCGGAATGCATAGGCTTCTTTAAAATAGTAACTAGAGGTTGATGATCAGTTTCAATATGGATATCTCGACCACAGATATAATTATGAAACTTAGATCATGCAAACACTATTGCCAAAAGTTCCTTCTCAATGTGAACATACCGCATCTTAGTCTGGGTAAGAGTTCTAGATGCAGGGTTACTGTCCTACATTCCTGAAGAATAACTGCACCCAAACCACATTTTGAAGCATTGCAGGAAAGAGTTACTGGTTTGTTAACATCATAGTACCTTAATGTTGGTGGGGTAGCAATTTTCTGCTTAAGCACCTCAAATTATTTATGGTGCTGTTCTAGCCATGGCCATGTAACATTTTTATGTGTGAGCTCTCTCAAAGATGCTGTCAATTCACTGTAGTCTGGTAAAAATTTGCCTAAATATTTGACCATACCAAGAAAACATTGTAGAGCTTGCACATTGTCTGGTGCTGGCATTTCAAGAATGGCTGCTTGCTTGGATGGGTCTGGTCGCAAGCCAGTACTAGTGAATAAATTACCTACATAAGTAACTTCTGATAATCTGAATTTACATTTCAGAGGATTGAGCTTTAAGTTCACTTTGCATGCTCTGTCAAGAATTCTCTTAAGATTTCTGTCATGCTCTGCCTCACCATTACCTCCCACCAATAAATCATCTAGTATTATGGCACAAAGATAACCCAAAAAAATCTGATCCATTGCATGCTGAAAGACTTCACTTGAAGAATTTTTTCCAAATGGCATCTTAAGGAATCTATATCTTCCAAATGGGGTACTGAATGCAGTCAGTAGTGAAGATTTGCGATCAAGCATCATTTGCCAAAATTAACTCTTTGCATCCAAGACAGAAAAAACAGTGGCATTCGGTATCAGGGCTGCATCCTCTTCGACTGTATGCATGAGATGATGCGGTTTCTTCAATGCTTTGTTCAAATCTTGTGGATCAGTACATGTTCTGATTTCATCTGAGCCTTTTTTAATGAGCTGCTACCATGGATGAGACCCATTCGGTAGGTTCTGTAACTTGAAATATTACACCTTGTTGCACTATTTTATCCAGCTGAGCTTTGACTTTATGTTGCATAGCTATGGGAACTCTTCTTGCTGGTCTGAACACTGGACATTGGCAACCTCCAAATGCTTGACCCCACAAAGTTTGTCTTTGTCAAAGGAAGATCATGCCTGTTAAACTTGGTTGACTTCTTCAAAACAGTCACCAAAGCCATGGACAAGGGGAATATGGTGCACACATATTGTATGTAAAGATAAAAAAGTAGGACATTTGTTTAGGGGGGGATGTGAAATTTGTGTATAAGAAAGACGCATCCTTTAAAAACAGTTTTGAGAGGTACGACAGTTCCAAAAATGAAACCACATGTAGACAGATAGGAAATTTTAAGTGTGGTCGATGTACTATATGTCCCTATATTTATTGCACTTGTGAAAATATTGTTGTTAACAGTTATAGTATTAATTTAAAGGGGCATTATAATTGCTATACATCTAACGTTGTATACCTTGCTTTGTGCCAGGATTGTGACTCATTCTATGTCGGTAAGACTTCCCGACATTTTAGGGAAAGAGTAAGGGAGCATCTATCTGACATTAAAAACCTTAAAACAACTAATGCGCTTGCCAGGCATACAGTGGGTAATGCTGGACACAAATCTAAGTTTTGTATTATACAGAATGTAGTTTTTGATGGACAAGGTAGGGTTACTCCATTTGATTTGGATATATGTGAATTAAAATGGCAGTTACTTTTGGACGCATGCAACACTCCAGGGCTTAATGAGTGTTGTACCATTAAGCCTATTTTGAAAAGTATTATGGCCAAAGGCAGATAGTTTGTGAGAATACAATGAATAATTTTAGTTTATAGTAACCATTCTTGCAATTGTTAGGTTATTTAGTATTTTAGTAGAGTTCTATTATCTTATAACACATATATATATATATATATATGCAAACATAATTTTTAATGAATTGTTATTATGTCTTCATAACAATTAGATTTATATTTAATTTATATATATATACACATATATATATATATAATTATGTATATATTCAATTTCAGTTTTTATGTTTTCATCATGTGTTTTTATTTATTTTTCATATTATATTTGTTTCATTAAGTTTCTTGTTCATTTTTTAGTTTATCTGTACAGTTTATATTACATTGGATAAGTTACAGGGTGGGTTATTAGTATTTTTGCATTTAACTTAATTCATTTCATTGTATATATTTTTTTCATACTGTGTGTTTAAATGGAATTATTGATTTTATTGGTTCAATCACAGTTAATTGATGTAATTAGCGGTTGGGCAATGTATATTTAAGGAATGAGGTACTTGATGTTTGTTATCTGATGAAGTTCGTTACCGAACAAAACCTAGGTCATCTGTGGCTGTTTTTATCAATAAATTGTATTTGGATCGTGGTTACATCGTCTTTTTGCCTTGGAAATCTTGGTGCAAGTTTTTGTAGCTGAATGACTGTTGGCGTTTACTCCTGGTGACCTGGACATCCTTGTTACGTTGCTTACTAATATGGTGCACACAGCCTACCTTGACCTAGCCAAAGCCTTTGACACTATTCCCCACTTAGGAATAATAGATAAACTCTCCCAGCTAGGTATCAACCCATATGTTACCAGATGGGTAGCTAACTAGCTCACTGATAGAACCCACTCAGTCAAAGCAGGGAAGCCACCTCTGGTAGCAGATCCGTACCAAGCAGTGCACCTCAAGGATTGGTCTTGGGGCCTCTACTGTTGGGGATATACATTTCTGAGGTGCAAGCCAAAACCAGTGGTCTGTGGCTGACCGAGTCTGCAGATGACTGCAAGTTGGGTGCTGTCTTAAATTCCACTAGTGATGTGAACATCCTCCAAGAAGGCCTTAATCACACTAATGACTGGTGCCAGAAGCATGGCTTTAAACTGAATGCCAAGAAATGTATCATTATCCGCTTTGGGGAAATTGGCATCCCTACTAATTATGACATTAATAACAATGTACTAAGCACACCGTCAATGGTGAGGGACTTGGGCATCCAGGTTGATTGCAACTTCCCTTTTTCCCACCACATTGCCTCCATTGTACCATAAATACGGGTATTTCATCCAGGAACAAGGAGGTCATAACATCCCTGTACTCCTCCATTATCAGACCCATTATTGAGTACAATTCCCCCTTCGGCATGTACCTTGCCAAGCACATGCAGCAGTTGAAGAGACCACAGAGGTTCCTGACCAGGAAAATCCAAGGTTTCAGACACCTATCCTATACAGATAGGCTAAAAGCCCTGTCCTTCTACTCAGTCTCATACAGACTGCTCAGAAGTGACTTGTGCCTGGCATATAAGGCCATCTCAGACACAGCCTTGATGGAGTTGCTGCATATCTGTAAGACAAACTCCACTCGAACAACCTGCATGCAAGGGCTTAACCTGGTCTGTGACATTAATAGAACTTGTTGTTGGGATAGATTTGTGTCCCAAAGACTCCCCATTTGTGTAATAGACTCCCCCTCCATGTCAAGGTATCTCTCTAGCCCTCTTTAAGATGCACCTGCACAATTGGATGAGAAACAGAAAATAACCCCCTTGCATCCCACATGTGTCTCTGCTGGACAGGGGAAACAGGTGCTGACTTTGAGGGAACATGGGTGAAATTCTTGGCTAGGCTTATAAGGGCCTCAGGGGCAATAGCCTATTTTCATCCTATGAACCTATGACTAACTTCTGGGTCTAGTTTCATAGAGCACACTATTGGATGTTTGCCAAATTTGTCATCAAAAACATCAGCATACTCTGAAAAAATAGTGTTATTGAAACTGGACCTGGGACATGTGCTTATTTGGTGAACTTCTTTGGTAAAATAAATCAGATTCATTCTCAAACTGTCCCTGAGACCCAGTAATGACTGCACAAGTCTTCGAACGACATAGAATAATGGGCTGTAACAGTTATAGGCCACATAGCATGAAAGCACTACTGACCCTTTGGTTTGAATTTCCATAAGCAACAAGCTTTGCACAACTAGTCATATTTAGTTGTTCACCAGCTCTGACCCTTGCAAATAGTATCTGCAGGCATGACATTACACTTTCAACCAGTGTCTACCTTGAACTCTGTGGATTTACCATTGATCTGAACATTACAGAACACTTAATTTCTTGTCAATAAATCTACTGCATCAACCTTTTCACCAATCACTGACACACCATCTGCATAGATAGTGGACTGTTGCAGGTGTACTTGATCAACTTGTTTTTTTAAGTGACCTTTCTTTGTAACTGTGTTAGGACTACTTGATTTACAAAATCTCTGAAAATGGTTCCACTTCTTACATTTGTGACATTGCTGACCAAAATGTTACACATTTTTATCTTCTGAACTCATGGTTGGCACCACACTTATGATAGTTAACAATAAACCTTGATTTGGGTTTTTCTGATTCACCCTTATACTGTACTGAGTAGCATCTGTTCTGCACTGGATAACTTTGGTTCTGCACTGAGCATGCACATGCTCACTTCTTTGGTGTCAGCCTTGCCCCCCCCCCTGCACTCTGTGCAAATGGTGATGAGTGCGCCCTGCCGTTTACATGTCATTGTGACTTAGGGTTGTGTATATGTGTGATGCACACAGTGGATAGCTAATGCCTGCTTATTCACAATACTGGATGTCTCAATGTGTATTGTAGAGCAAATGCTGTTGATTTCTTATTCCTACTATTTGTGAATGATTACTTCCACAATTGTTGAACAGCATCATATTTCAGTTAGTATTGCCATTACAGCAGTGGAAACATTAGGTACTTCAGTCTTGCTTCTTGGTATAGTCGTGCAACTGACAGCATAATTGACCTGTTCTGTGTTTTATAGATGGTGATCAATTGAAATGCTTGATGCACACTATTGTTTGTAATAAGTAACTGTATATTGCAAAACTTTACCTTATAAACAAACTAGCTATCATGCATATAACTCTGGCTCCACCTTCAAAATGGCACTAAAATTAACACGTGCTTGGAATTTATATGCACACACAGATTTAGAAAAGCTTCTTAAAGGTACAGCACACCTGTTATTCTACACTTACCTTGTCATTACTCCTGGTAATAATTGTGCCCTGGGGGTTGTCCCTGTCTGATGCTATCAGAACATAGACACTACATCGTTAAGCAAAGGTTGTTGAGTCTGACAGGCATCATTTTTTCTATATGTATGTGCATGGGATCTTAGGCTTTGACCTAGGTAGTGACTATGTGTGCTATCCTTTGCCTCTTATCAAGAGTCCAGGTATACTTTGCACTCCTCCATCTGCCAGCATCATCTGCAGCTGGTGGTTCTCCCTCAGACTTCTCATCTGTACCTGCTGCTGGTGCTGGCCCTGCCTGTGGTCCTTGAAACTGTGATTCTGCCCCTTGCTGTCCTTGATGAAGGTGTTTCCTGATAATTATATTGCATAACATGGCACAGACTGTATTTCAGCAAAGATTGCAGGGTCATACTGCAGTGCACCTCCTGATGTGTCTATACACTGGAACCTCGATTATGAAAAAAAGCACATGTTCTACGATATTCCTAGTTTGAGTGTGGTCCTCATTGCATTCTTTGCTCAGTGGGTTGTGTGGGTTACTCATGGGTGTCATGAGCCAGGACTGCAGTGCATAAGCTGCATCTCCACTAGATGCCTTTGATGAATGTCGGCCCTAGCAAACCTGGTGTGTGGCTCACAAGTGTGCTATATATGTAAGTTGTGGAAAGGGCCAGGCTTACCTACACAGACATTGTAGATGACCCCTTGGGCATTGCATACAACCTGACAGTTTATAGAGTGGAAAGCTTTTCTGTTGATATACCTCCTTCCCTGTTCTCCTGGAAGGGCTTTTATTTCGATATGTTCCCAGCATTCAGGGACGTTTGCTACTGCATACAATTTCTGCTTGGCTCTTGCTCTCTCCTGTAGGGTTTGTGGGAAATGGGTATGTTCCTTTGCAAAACTGATGCAATATTCTAGAGGCTGATGCCTGTGACACCTGTAATATATTTCACAAATCAACAACAGAATGTGGTGAAGCAGACTCATGTAAGAAAAATCAAATACCAAAAGAAAACAACGTAAAAATGCAATGTCAAGCAATTTAATGCAGATAGTAAAGCTTTTGGCTGTGTGTGACATCATGTGATTGATTTGTATTTAAATGAGGTTTCAATTTAGACTCTTTGTACTGATGAAGGACTGTATCTGAAAAATTTACTATCTGCATTAAATTGCTTGACATTGCATTTTTATGTTGTGTTCTTTTGACACCCTAATATAGCCCCTGTGGGTCTCTGGAAATCACTAGTAGCTAGTATACATAACCCCAGGCATACCTTTGTTTCCACTGGAGTTGATTCTCCATTAATTACCTGTGGCCTGAGGTGGGGCAGCAAACGTTGCATATTTCCCCCACTGTTTCCCTGTCCACCCTGTATCTCTCAACAATTTCTGTTTCATGCAGGCCGTGATAAGTCAAACATGGTCTAAACACCCTACTTGCCTGGGGTCTGATAGGAAGAACAGCAGCACACTGACTTAAGGCCTGTTGCAGATACAGCCTAATAATAACAGCAGCAAACCCTGACATGTTTTCTAAGTGTAGTCATGCTTGTATTCCAAATAGTTTTGTTGTAAATAACAAAAGCCTACACTGAGCGTACACCATTGCTTTATAGCTTCATGAATAGCTCTGATCTAAGGTATGTTGTCAAGGTTATTCAATTGGCTATAAACGATGGTCACATCAATGTGGGCAATTATTATCTTTATTTTATTATAGAGTGATATCATAGGTGTACACAATCAATAAATGTGGCTTTAATTGCTGAGTATTGGGGTTGTTAGTTGTGGAATTTGGAAATACAGCTTGTGTGGTCAAGACAAGGCCACCACTGTTTCCTTGTTTTGCACAACACGGCTCAAAGCTCATTAACAACAGTGGCAGAAACCAGTGTGAGAATGACAAGCTATTAAATGTCCTCCTCACAGTTGCAGCAGGTTCTGCGGTAAGACTGCATATTAATAATGTTCAGCAACAGGAAAAGAAGTAGAAAAGTAATGACCAGTAGGTACGCAGATGCTGCAATGAGGCTCCATGCAATCGTGCATGAAAGAAGCGGAAAGTAGAAGTAATTTAGAATCCTTTAATGACCAGTATATTTGTTTTGTTTATCTATGTGTTTGACCAGACTGAAGAGTGGAAACAGAATATAGGAAATAATGAAAAATGGGGAAGTTAGAAGGGAGGGACATAAGGTGAATTCCTAAGAAATAATAAAGTGGGGGTAAAACATTTGTGTGAAGCGAATGCATAACTCTCAAAGGTCACCTGCAGTGTTAAGAATGATTTCAAATACAAATCATAGTAAAGACTACTAATTAGGCACAGATTTCAAATGCTGTTTCTATTATCTTAAGAATCACTAAAATAATATCCAGTTTGAGCCAGGATACGGTAGAAATTGTTACCAGATTAAGTGTGCCCTGACAAATGGTGTAAAATTGTGAGGTATGCTAACAAGGTAAGTGGGGGAAGGAAAGAAGAGGAATAAACTTTCTTGCGACATAAATAGGACGTTACCCAGGTGTGGGAAATGTGCACATCATGTTCACACTATGATAGTCGCACATCTACAGTGCTTATGTTGCTTACAAAATATTTCGATAAATACCCATCTGTTACATGAAATTGACACTGGGATATATAGCTGTAGAAGTGAAGAAATATCTGAAACAAACTGAATATATATGTTTTCAAGTGCTTGTATGTGTATATTTGAAAGTACATAACTAATTCACTACAAAATAAGGAAAGAAAAAGAATACAAAGCAAACTATAACCATAAGGGTTCTCTTTTTAAATAGGAATTTTGCTAAAACTGGGCAATATACATAGTCCTCTGTCCTCTATCTGAGTAGAATGTCAAACATGACTGAAAAGATACAGTATGCTACATTTCTGAATGCTACTGGGCATAAATACTTAAAAGTATTTAATACGCTTTACCCTTTTTGAAAAGAAGAAAGATAAAATGCCAGTGACTATAGATAAAGTCAGCAATTACCACAAGGTTAGAAAAAGCTGTCCTATAATCTACATTACTTATTTATGAGGTCACAAAGTCCTGCAGAGATTATCATTGCCTATGTTTGTGAGCTAAATAATCAGTCTAGGCATTAACAATAGTGAGTCACATGATTCCTTAATGAGAAATAGAAGAGTCTGTGGTATGATAAGAGATCAAACAAGTAGCAGAATTTAAAAATAAAAGCCATGGTTGCATACAGAAAAAGTGAAACTATTAGTACACTGTTATGATGACTAAATAAATAAGTGGAAAGGTATAAGATAATATGTGAATTAAATAAAGAAGAAGACATTAAAAATAAACTAACAGCAACGGGTAGGAAAAAGAAAGGCATGAGAAAATGTGCTGCAGTAGTTATAGAGACAAGAAAGAGAACCACACAGAAGTACAGAGGAAATATTTTCCAGTTGAAAATTAAGCCTTTTATACCATGGCTATATGCATGAATGGGAACACTGAGATGTGTATAATCAGTATTGTAGAATCTGTGGCAGAAAGAACCATTCTTCAAAGCAGTAAAAAAGAAAAAAAAATGACTGCATTCAAAATAATTTGCATATTGCTGTACCAAAACATAAAAATGGGTTATTTGTTGATGCTAGTGAATTGAGAAGTATTGCTACTATGAAGCCTGAAAATGCATCAAAAGTACTTAAACAACTTTATAAGCCAAACTCTTTGCAAGACATGCTGAGAATTAAACAAAATAGCCAGTACCACTATGTTTGAAGATTCCTTTGAAGTTCTGGTTAAAATCATGAAAACAGCTGTGTACACAATGTTACTATATTCTTATTGTCCGGAGTCAATGACACTGAAAATAACTTAATTAATAAACTGAAAATGTACGATTCTAAGTTGTTTAAATATAAGAAACTACAAATTGAGGTGCAATACCTCACTGAATGTATTGACAGACAGCAGATACCTAAGGGTTTAAGGCAATGGCGTTTTCCCACTGGCCTTGTTAATAATTCATTGTTTCACAAAGACTTATTAAAACTGTTTGATCGGCAAGGTGTTGAATTTATGCAATTGCTTGTTCAGAATTATGTTACACTAATGAATGGTTTGAAAGCTGATTTGACTGAATTGGATCTTGCTATTCGTAATGACAAAGATTTTACTAAATATAAATATGATTTTTTGCACATTTTTTCGAGTATAGATAATACTTTAATTAAAATTAATGAGAAATTAGAAAACACAAAAGAGATTCTGTAGCATACCTAAAAGGTCTAGCTTATCCACTACCACCACTTAATAGAAATGTAGAACCAAACCTTTCGGGTAATGCAGGTTTTAATGAAAACATACCTGAAAGTATTGACAATGATAACATTTCACTTAATGACACGGCTGTTGAACACTCATCTCCAATTAGGAGAAGTGAAAGACTTGCAAATAGAACTAACAACACCACCAACAATAGAACCAGTAATACCAACAGTAATAATTTTTCTAATCAGGGTTTTCGGGGGAACCAGAAAGGGGGTACAGTGAGAACACAGAATCACCCGCAACAAAAGCAAGCTTGGAAGAGAAAGAACAGGAGAAGGAGGTAGTCCCCTTGGATTTGAATAATGAATTTGCTAATTCATTAAACAGTTCTAAACAGGTCAACATTTTGACAAACAGTTCAGGGGACTTTCAAATTTACAATTATTCTGATTTCAGCCCTGACCCAACTCTAATAGAAGTGTTAGCCAAGGGCTTGTCTTTTATCCCCTCGACTCACATTGATTTAGCTAGATTATTGGTAGATTTGAAAGTGTACATAAGGAAGCTGAATTTAAATGTTTTATTTGGTAACAACTCGTGTTTGACTAATGACCACAGAGTATCAAGTGTCTTCAATCCCCCTTTACACCCTACAATCTCACTATATGAAAAGATTTGTGAGAATGATTTTAGGAATGTATTAGGTAAATATCGAAGTAATCAACCTTCAAACTTAACTAAAACTGAAAGGGATATATTGGCAGGTTTTAAATTTGCCAATATTTGGGTTATGAAACCCGATAAAGGAGGGGGTCTGGTCTTCATGGACAAGGAACATTATGACAACATAATTTCTTCTTTATTAGCATCTGATTCTTACATTAAGATTTCTCTTAATGAAATGAATGGGGCATATCAACGCCTAAAGGGATTCATTAATGACTTGTTCATTGAAGGCCGAATTGATCTGGGCTTATATCATTTTTTATCAATGGAACATCCTTTAACTCCTATGATTTTTGGTTTACCGAAGATTCATAAGAATCTTGGCAATCCTCCCTTCCGTCCGATTATTGACGGAAGGCAGTCTATTACATATGGATGTGCCAAATTTGTTGACATGAAATTGAAGTTAGTCTTAAAAGATGAAATACAAATCTGTAAAGATTCATGGGCCTTCTTAACAGCAATGAATAGTTTTCCATTTTCAGAAGACTTGAATTTCCTTACCATAGATGTGCGTGATTTATATACTGTTATCCCACAAGATCTTGGGTGTGAATGGGTTAGGGACTTTATGTTGAAGAAACAGATTGATGGTACATGTATTGATTTAGTCATATACCTTTTGGAATTGGTATTAAACTACAATTTCTTTATTAAAACAACAGCAAGCAAGATGTATATATATAAACAACAAAGACTATCAGTGAGTCCCAGCTCTACCTTCCAATAAAATTTATTTCGTTGAACAGTTCCTTCTCTAGCCGCCAACAGCCTTTACAGAGTAAAACAGTAAAACTCATAAAACACTTGCAATATATACAAAAAACAAGTAATCAATCAATTACATAATTAAACTATCAAATCACATAGCTTGAATATATTTAAAGTCATAGTCTTAAACAAGACATTGCCAGTTACATTCTCTGTTCATTCCATGTGGATGCAAAGTCCCAAATTTCATAATCAAAATGCATTCCTTTTGTCTTAACATATTTTTTGCCTATCAACATCATTATAATATAATGGAACATGTTCCAGAACAGACACTTTTATATTCTCAATATTTCCATGGTGTACTGAGTTAAAATGCTCAGCAATAGGACTAGTAATTTTATTATTTTTAACATCTCTAATATGTTCTTTTATCCTATCTGCTAGCATTCTTTTGTTTCTCCAATATAGTATTTGTTACAATCACAGAATATGACATACACAACACCTTTGCTCATACATGTATATTTGCCTTTTGTATCAAAAATTTTGCCATTTATTTTATTCACTTCATTTACAACATGTTTACATATAGCACATTTTCCACAAGGGAATGTTCCCAAATTCTTCACAACATTTAATTCATTAGTACAAGGCTTTTTATAAATGCTGTGTATCAGAAAGTCCTGTATATTTTTCCCCTTTCTATATGATGTCATTAATTTTATATTTTTCAGTGATGTTATATCTTTTTAATAAAATTCCAATATTCCATAATGATTTTATTACCAATCGTAGAGAAGTTAGTGTACTTTGTAACAAAAACATTCTCTCCTGTTCAGTCCCATATTTATTGCTACTTTCATAGTTATTTTGTCTAATAGTGCCCTTACTCTGTTTAAAGGCTCTATGCAAGCTATTTTCTACATCATCTGGGTTATACCCTCTAGTTTTGAATATCTCGCCACTTTATAGGCCTCCCTAAAGGCCATATCAATATCAGAATTGAGTCTTTTATTCTCAAAAATTCCCCATAGGGATGGCTGACAACGTATGGGGGATGGCAACTATCTCCCCACATTTTCCAGCTTATTTCATCAAATTTTCTATGAATACTAGTATATATGGGAAAGCCATTATTGCCCCTAAGCGAAATATCCAAGAAGTTAACCTGATTTCCTTTTTGTATGTCACTAAATTTTATACCAAATCTGTTATTATTTAATTCATCAATGAAGTTATCTGATGTATCCCAATCCCCATGACAAATGAAAATTAGGTCATCAATAAATCTAAAATACCTTAGAACATTATTTTGAAAGAAAGGCAACCTATAAAGGTGTTCATTTTCAAATAGCCCCATAAACAGGTTAGCATAGGCTGGTGCAAACGCTGCCCCCATAGCAGTACCTGTAACTTGTCTATAAACAGTGCCATTAAATTCAAAAAATTATTTTTCAAGCAGAATTCTACCAGTTCCAGGACATAATATGTTTTAGGACTATCATTCAAAAAGAATTTTATAGCTTCCAAGCCCAAAATATGGGAAATATTGGTGTAGAGACTCTCTACATCCACCGTAATAAAGTACATATTTTCACCCCAATATATATCTTTTATTTTCCTTAGGAAATCATATGAATCTTGTATATAAGAAGGTAACAACAGAACTTTCTTTATCAATATTTCATGTAACATGGTGCAAAGATTGTAAGTAAAATATCCAAAAGCTGACACAATAGGCCGACCAGGTGGTCGGTTCAGATCTTTATGAATTTTAGGTAGGCAAAAGAATTTTGCAATTTTTCTATTCTTTACATTTATTTTTCTATTTATATCCATTTGACTTAGATAGTGTAATCTCACACCTTTCTGTAATAATTTTTCAAAATCTTTTTCTGCTTGACATAGCTGATTAATGTTAGTTTTACAATATACATTGTTGTTATCTAGATGTTGCATACACATACTATAATAATCATGAGAATTTAATATAACTAATTTTCCCCTTTGTCTGCTTGTTTAAAGACTATATTACAGTTTTACTCAGTTGTTGCAGCTTTTCCCATTCCAATTTTGTTAGATTATAAGTATGCTTTTATTCATAAAGCTCTCTATTTCCTTTTCTAACATTGTATTCAGTAGAGATTCAAAACGCACTATATTAGAATTTTTACATGGAGGTAAAAATAGTTATTATCTTTAAGCATATGTGTATTTAATAAGTCATAAGCATTATTTTCATCTTCACTACCCGATGCACATGAATAAAAACTTTCTTCACTTTCTGTTTCACTATCTAATGAAAGTAAAACATCACAGTTAGTATCTAACTCAGTTGCTTTATTTAACCTAAAGAAGTGTTCCTTTAGATGCATTTTTCGCATAGTTGGAACAATTCAGTTTTAACCTCATACTTTTGGGTAAGCATGTGGGGACAAATTTTAAACCCTTCTCTAAAACAGACATTTCTATCTTGTCTAGTTTATAACTGGACAAGTTAACAACATAATTACTATGTAAGTTATGTCCATCTACCTTTCTTATGTTGTCCATCGCCCGAGTCTCTCTGGCGTTCTGGATTGTTCCAGCCCCTTTTCCTGGTATTGGTATAATGTCCATTCGATTCTGAGTAGGTTTTATGAAATGCTTCTGGGTTTGCTGCAACTGGCAGTCTAGGAAAAGTTTCTCTGTCATCTTCTTCCCATGAAGACGCTCCACTTTCACCAGACAGGAAGTTCTTACTGGCATATTTTTCTGAAGCAGGATTTCCTTTTTGAAAAGAGACACTCTTTCTCCTGTTTCTTTGATAGCTAGGAAATACAAACGCCCTCTTGTGGTCATAGTCTCTAATGTCTCTAGTTAGTTTAGATTTTTTCTTTCTACCAGATCTTTTCATAACTATTTAATTTGGTGTTAATGCCTGAGAGGAAATTCTCTAATGTAGAATTTGATGTAATATTTACCAGTTGTTCACAAACTTGTTTGGTTTCAACTACAAGTTTGTCTTTTTTCATATTGTCTCTTTCAATTAAAATTGACACCCATTCTAAACTGCACCGATGTGCAGCTGCTATCCATCGATCATGAAATTTAACTTCTACTTCATTAGTAAGGTCAAATGGTGTTGATGGATTCTTAATAGACCTTAACCCTCTAGGTGTTATATCCAGTTCAATATATCTTTCAAGACTGCCAATATTGTAGAAAGTAGATGTTTCTTTAAAAATCAATCTTTCAAGTTTAGAACACAAATCCTGTACATCTGGATTATCTGAAATAATGTTCTTTTGCCTACCATAGCAAAAGGATTGGTAGTAGTTCTCTTCCTGGAATTTTCCCATTTCTTTATAATACCAAAGCCTGAGTCTCCTGTGGCTTCTGGTACTACATTCTTTATCATTGTTGTGCCAGTGTCATTAGGCAAATTACTGGAACGGTTGCTATTTTCTCCATTCCGATTAAACATCTCCATACCAGTCTCTCTAAATATTCTAGGAAAGGAGCACATGGACTCACTTGTCATATTAAAACAACAGCAAGCAAGATGTATATATATAAACAACAAAGACTATCAGTGAGTCCCAGCTCTACCTTCCAATAAAATTTATTTCGTTGAACAGTTCCTTCTCTAGCGCCTCGGCCAACAGCCTTTACAGAGTAAAACAGTAAAACTCATAAAACACTTGCAATATATACAAAAAACAAGTAATCAATCAATTACATAATTAAACTATCAAATCACATAGCTTGAATATATTTAAAGTCATAGTCTTAAACAAGACATTGCCAGTTACATTCTCTGTTCATTCCATGTGGATGCAAAGTCCCAAATTTCATAATCAAAATGCATTCCTTTTGTCTTAACATATTTTTTTGCCTATCAACATCATTATAATATAATGGAACATGTTCCAGAACAGACACTTTTATATTCTCAATGACTCACTGATAGTCTTTGTTGTTTATATATATACAATTTCTTTATGTTCAACAATGAACTATTTTTGCAAAAAAACGGTGTAGCTATGGGCTCCCCTTGAGGAGCTACATTTGCTAACACTGTGATGGCTTTTTGGGAAACAGATTACCTCTTTCTGGATAATATGTTTCGAGAACGAGCAGTATGGTATAATCGTTACCTGGATGACATATTTATCCTATGGCGTGGAAATTTAGCATCAGCTGAGGCTTTTGTTAAACATATAGGCAGCTTTACTGATTTTCTGGAATTTACATGGGAGTTTAGTACTGATAGGATTTTCTTTTTAGATGTGGATCTAAGTAAGAACCATGAAACCTATACCTTCAATTCCAAAATATTCAGGAAATCAACATACTCTAACTCCTTCCTACATTTTTCAAGCTGCCACCCCTATTTTCAGAAAAATGGGGTTGTCAAGGGACAACTTGTGCGAGCTGCAAGGATGGTGTCCCTTGAGTCTGACTTCAATGAAGAATGTCTCTTTTTGAAAAACTTGTTTCTGAAATGGGGCTACCCAAACAAATTAGTGAATGATCTGATTTTGGAAGTGTCTGTAAAAAGACTCAATGGGTATTTTACACCTTTGTTGAGAAACGAAATTCATAGTGTTAGACCCCAAGTTAACATTACCCATGAAACTATTTGCACCCCAATTGAGGAAACTTTTATTGGGACTGATGAGGAAAGAATAGGAGATTTTACAGTAGCAAAAAAACTTCTTGACAAGAACAAAGTACTTTTGAGTTTTATTACTACCTTCTCTACTGACGCCTACCTTTTAAGATCTATTTTGACTAAGAATTGGTGTTTTTTACTTGATGATGCCAATATTAGACAGCAGGTAGGCGATGGTCCTAAAATAGTATTTAGACAGGGTTTGAACTTGAAAAACATGATTGAGGGGGTTTATGTGAGATGTCACGAACCCCATCGGGGCATGTACAAATGTCAGGCTTGTCGTCGGTGTCAATATATACAAGTGGGTAGTAAATTCACCATTAGAGGGAAGACATATGACATCAAGGATAAATTTAATTGTAACACCAAGGGTTTAGTTTATTTGGCTATGTGCTCTAAATGCCCAGCTTTCTATGTGGGTAAGACTGGGAGGCCATTTAAGAACAGGATTTATGAGCACATTTATGCGATTAACAAACTGAATTTTAATAATGCATTAGCCAGGCATACTAATATTTTCCCTGAACATGAATTTAGATTTTTAGGTATTGAGAAAAACTATGAGAATGTGAGAGGGGGACCCATGGATTTGAAAATTGAAGAAAGGGAATTAATTTGGCAACTTAGACTAAATGTCCTTTCTACCCCTGGTTTAAATGACTCTGTATCTATTAAAAGTATCTTAAAACTGAAGGCTTTATTGAGATGATTTTCATATATTGAGTTAACATATACATGTTTATGTTCATTTATTGTATTTTATTGTATTTTGTTTAGTGAATGTATTATTTGGATAGGTTTAGAATAGATTTATTATATATAACATATATACATTTATTTTGGAGGTTTGGTTCTTTAATAGGAGGCTTGGTTTTAAAAGGAAATGATGTCATTCTAATTAACTTTTTTATATTTAAATATGAGCACACTTGTAACTTGCATTGTCTGATGAAGTTTACTTAATGCAGTAAACGAAAGCGCTTACTTTAATTTTTACATTTGGTTTTCAGTGTGGTTTTTTCTTCCTTTGTGTGTGTTTTACTAGTTTGTGCTTTTCAGCATTTGGTATGATAAGAGATCAAACAAGTAGCAGAATTTAAAAATAAAAGCCATGGTTGCATACAGAAAAAGTGAAACTATTAGTACACTGTTATGATGACTAAATAAATAAGTTGAAAGTTATAAGATAATATGTGAATTAAATAAAGAAGAAAACATTAAAAATAAAATAACAGCAATGGGTAGGAAAAAGAAAGGCATGAGAAAATGTGCTGCAGTAGTTATAGAGACAAGAAAGAGAACCACACAGAAGTACAGAGGAAATATTTTCCAGTTGAAAATTAAGCCTTTTATACCATGGCTATATGCATGAATGGGAACACTGAGATGTGTATAATCAGTATTGTAGAATCTGTGGCAGAAAGAACCATTCTTCAAAGCAGTAAAAAAAAAATGACTGCATTCAAAATAATTTGCATATTGCTGTACCAAAACATAAAAATGGGTTATTTGTTGATGCTAGTGAATTGAGAAGTATTGCTACTGTGAAGCCTGAAAATGCATCAAAAGTACTTAAACAACTTTATAAGCCAAACTCTTTGCAAGACATGCTGAGAATTAAACAAAATAGCCAGTACCACTATGTTTGAAGATTCCTTTGAAGTTCTGGTTAAAAGCATGAAAACAGAGCTGTGTACACAATGTTACTATATTCTTATCACCTGGGCAAGTCAGTGGTTCAAAAGCTGTTAGTATTTGTTATCATAAAAATAAAACAGCAATTCCCATTTCTAAATGCAGAGCTTAAAGAAGTTACTTCTTCAGTTACCTCAAAAAAGTCACACTGTAAAAGAAAGGTGTGGTTTTTTTATATCATCTGCAATCACACAGTCACAGTGACATCCAAAATAGTGGTCAATGTAATACCAATGATATTCTTCACAACTATGTTGATTCATTTACAGGCATTAGAAGTTTGCCAGGAGAATAAAAACATGATCCTGATGCCATGCTACTGATACATGATCAGGGAAGGTTGCCAGTAGCTCTTAGGGGTAGAACAGAGTAGGAGCTAAAATTACATGAATTTTAGGTGTCACTGAGGTGCAATTATGAAAAGCAGAATGGATGGAAGTTGTGATTGCTATGCTAAAGCTCATCAATATTTGTAGTTCTACTGCACCAAATGATCTGTACAAAGTAAGTAAAACAGAACATAACCCATTGATTAATCACAAAGAAACTGCGTATGATAAATGCTAATTTCTAAAGCTAGGTCACACAATGTTCAAACTGTTTATATCACTAAGGAGTAGAAGGTATTGTAAGTGATGATTTTTCATTATGGTGTCATACAGAAGAGCTGTATGAAAGGAGAGACTAGTGTGGAATAAATTTAAACTGCATCATTTCAATGAGATGGTAAAATAACAGTGACGTATGAAACACAAGGATTATATTTTAATGTTAGAGAGACTGAATTCAAGTCAGAAAAAATAAGCCACTTCTGACAAAAGGAGGTAATGCCAGCATGGCCAGCTGGAATTTTGTAAATAATCATATGTAATTTGTGAATATCAACATGATTCATATGCTTGTGTTACAAATGTATTAGAACTATATGTCATATAAGATGGTTTCTACAGATGTGTGCTGAAGATATATTTTGTAGAGTACTCAGCATAGATATGTGTCCACAGTGTACCCTACTGGAAGAGAACAGAAACATACATGAACTATTGTAACTGTGTAAATGTATATATCTTAACAGTAGAAACTGGAAAATATAAGGTTAACTTGCAAAACTTCAGAAAAATATTTGAAATTAAATTACTTTATAACTGCACCATAAAAGATAGTTTCAATGCAGCCAGAGACAAGATGTCTAAAACTAGGGAGCCTTCTGCATTGTCTTGTAAGTGTTTTATTGTCTTATGTCTTCCAGCAGCTGCAAAGATCTGAGGGCTATGTAATTTCACAGGGAGATGTCAAATGCTGTCAGTTTCTAGCAATTGGGGTTTAGCTCAGATGACAAGAAGTGATGTCATCCTGCAAGCTAACCCAACAGTAATATTTGAGATATTAATTTAAGAACTCTCTGAGAGAGACAGAGCATTCTGTAGTTTGTCTTTGACCTGACAAGAAGACCCATTCACCATACTTGCCTTGCTCTGCAAGCAAGTTAAATAGAGCACAATAATTTCTTTTAGATATAGTCAGGAATATAGATGAGCTTAATTTAGATGTTTTTCTTTATTTATTTGTGACGGTACTGCAATGTTGTTTTAAATATTTCCTGTGATTTTGAACTCTGGTGTAACTATGATTATTTACTGAGTCTTTTCGTGTTCTTTTATTATTTATTATTAAATATAGTTAAACCTATCATTGTGGATGATACTTGTGAGACAAATAAGTTCTGAGAGTACTTGCATATTTATTTAGTGACACTGTGGGCTACTCCTAATAGCCTTGCTCTTGGTCAAACTATCATTTGTATTGATAGTAACATTACACAGTAAGATTGGAAACCCTTTGTTGAGGACCTTAAAGTAGTTGATAAGGAGTCGCTGTTGGCATTGATAACTATTTTATAGTCTGGGCAGAAGGGGGCATAGCTAGTAGACCTGTGCCAGCCTTTCCTGGGTGTGTGTGTGTGTGTGTGTGTGTGTGTGTGTGTGTGTGTGTGTGTGTGTGTGTGTGTGTGTGTGTGTGGATTCACTTCATAAGCTCGAAATACCAAAATCTTGAATTTCAGTGTCTCGAGCCCAAGACGTGGAATCCACAAAACAACGAAAACTAAAAACCGTGAAATGCAAAACCTCGAATACCGGAAGTTTTGAATTTTGCGATTTTACTACACACACACACACACACACACACACACACACACACACACACACACACATGCACGCACGCACGCACACACACACACACACATACACCCACACACACCCACACACACACACACACACACACACACACACACACACACACACACACACACACACACACACACACACACCATCCACCACACAAACACACACAATCACTCTACTACATGAAAGCAGGGGGGGCAAGCCACCCTGTAGCCCCCATGTGGGGGGCTGTACCCCCAACACCCCCTCTACTTAAATATTCTCACTCTGATGTCACACTACATACAAACCCACACAAAACACCACCACACAAGCTACTTTCTCTTCGCACACACACATCCCAGCAACAAAACACATTGACACACACCACAGCCCCTACCCAAACCCCTTAACACACACACTTACCTGAATACATGACCATAGCAGAACTATAGAAGTGTGAAATTCAAAACCTCCAGTATTCGAGGTTTTGAATTTTGCGCTTCTAAACTTTCGCTATTATGTGGATTCGGCTTCTTGGGCTAGAAATTCTGAAATTCGAGATTTCAGTATTTCGAGCTTCTGAACGGAACCCGTGTGTGTGTGTGTATGTGTGTGTGTGTGTGTGTGTGTGTGTGTGTGTTTGTGTGTGTGTGTGTGTGTGTGTGTGTGTGTGTGTGTGTGTGTGTGTGTGTGTGTATAAATCAACTTGTGTCTGTCAGCTACTGTGGCAGGGACATGAAGCACTGGTTGGCAGCGAGGGTGCTAAAGGTGTTGGCATGGTCACTCAACTTAGATCTCAAATCTATAGCTGTGCCAGTGGGCAGTCTTATTGGGGATTTAGAGAAGGAAAGAGAAACCAGTCCCAGACTGACTGTGGTCACTGTGTGCTCTTAAGGGAAATTGCACTTGATAAAGAGAGCTGCATCTGGAAATACTGTTTGTGTACCTGTCATCCTCCCAGTGTGTACATCCTCTACTCTTGCCAGTGGTGAGGATTGAGGCTGCTTGATTACTGGGACAGTGGTGTGGTGTCACATATTAATTTGTGGCAGTGGTGGGATATCAACATATTAGGATTCTGTGGTGTGGATATTGAACTCCTGCAGCCTGTAAACAGTGGTTAATGAAAAAGGAGTTTATACTCTCAATCAGCCACACAGTCAACATTCAGAGATTCATATCACAATAGTTTTACTTATTTTTTGTTAGCTTGGTCAGAGAGAGCAGGCAAGGATGTCAGCAGAGGAATATGGCAAGCTGACAAGGAGCTGGTTGGCTGAGATGTGTCAGACCAAAGAATTGGTGCGTGCCAAGCTGACTAAAGCAGAAGTGTTTGCAGCCTTGGCAACAGCTGCATCACAGACCAGCAACCAGGAGGACAAACAGACTGGCCTTGGAGATGTACAACTTCAGAAAATGGACAGTTCAGCCTTTCCACAGATGACTTAAAAATCCTTCTGGAGTTAAAAAGACTTGAACTGGAAGCCAAATGGTTAGGACTAGAATAAGCAGAGAGCCTGTGGTGTTTGGAGTCAAAAAAAGGAGAAAGAGATGGCACTAGATTCAGAGGAGAGACTCAGAGCTCTGGAAGCTGAAGAGGATGAGAGGCAGACACAACATGAGAAGGAGATGCTGCCTCTTCACCAGGGTCATGGTGGTAAAGGGAAGGGAATCACCAAACCCCAGAAGCCAACAACGTCAGTAAAATTTCTTCCACAGTTTACAGAGGGTGATAATTCTGACAGTCTTATTTGTGTGTTTTAAAGGGTATGTAAACAGTATAATGTTGACCAAGGGCTGTGGGTATGGTTCCTGATTCCCTTACTCCATGGTAAAGATGTAACGGCTATTTCTAAATTGTCTGATACTGATTTCTTAAATTATAATACTGTTAAAAAATGTTTGTTAGAGTGTCTTAAGTTATCACCTGAAGCTTATAGAAAAAAAGTTTTGTGAGCACAGACGCAAGGCAGATGAAAGTTTGTGTGAATATATTGCTGAGTTAATCACTTATTTTCATAGGCGGGTGAGTGGGTGTCAGGTCACCTCTTTTGAATGGCTGGCAGACCTTTTAGTAAGGGAACAAGCCCTTAGCACTTTGCCAGAGGACATGAGAATCTGGTTAGCAGATAGGCAATGCAATACTGCAGATGAGTTGGGGAAGACATAAGACCTATACCTAGCAAGCAGGACATCTCTGCACAGGAAAGGGATACTCAGTACTGCTCATGGGTCTAAGGGAACACATGGTAGCCAGCCTAAACCACCCAAACAGAGTCCTCCAGTAACAGGGGAAGCCACTAGTCCAGATACATGTCCAGCACCAATGGTTACATGTTTTAATTGCAAACAGTGGAGCCATGTAGCATGATGTAGATGTCCACAGAGGCAAAGTGAGGAACAAGAGGTGGGAGAGCCAGTAAGTGGGAATGCCAGAATGCCAGAAGTAAGTTGTCTAGAGACAACAAGAGTACCAAACTACCACAAGAGCATAGCCGGCCTTAGGCATAGGCCAACTAGGCGGCTGCCTAGGGCGCTGCTCTAGCAGGGGCACTTTTCCAATATTTATTTGGTGTAGGTAGACCAGGATAGGGGCACCAGGTGGTGTGGTGGTGGGCGCCGTGGAGCCCTTTTTCCTAGGGCACCAGTTGACCTAAGGCCGCTCCTGCACAAGAGGTTATATCCTATGCTAGTAGATGAAAAAGAGGCCACTGCTAAGAGAGACACAACCTCTGACATAACCATTGTAAAGCCTTCAATGGTTAAAAAAGAGCACTACTTGACTGGGCAGTGTACTCCAGTGAGAGATTTAGAAGGGACCCCATTCCAAATACCTTTGGCTAGGGTTCACCTTGACTGGAAGGGTTGAAAAGGAAACAAGCAAGTAGGTATGTTTGAGGATATCCCTGCAGATGTCCTGATAGGGAAGGATTTTGATAATGCAGTACCTTGTGTGCATGCAGTTACACGCAGTCAAGTTTGCAGACAAGCCTTTGAGTCTAATAGCCTGGGGGGAACCCGGACAGACCGCAGACTTCAGCCAGGACTGGTGAGATGAGTACTTCAGGGAGGGGAGCTACCCTGTAGCAGTGAGACTGAAGGTGAGCCACAGATGCTTGTGGGTACTGATGTTCCCTTGGAGAGAGTGACTGCAAGGGAAGAGGTGAGTAGGAGTACCCAGCCTGACAGTAAGGCAATGCTGTCATAGAATACCAGATTTCCTGTGGAAGGGGAGCTGGGAAGTGTTACAAAGAGAGAGTTGAGAAAGGTTCAGCTCCCAGACCCTGCATTACAAGGCTTGAGGGTTGTCGCCAGGGAGGCACCTGATTCTCAAGCAAAGGGGAATCTGTATACTGGGACAAAGGGTTACTGTATAGAGAGTGAACCCCTGAGGGAGGGCTAAAGGGTGAGAGAATACAGCAGTTGGTAGTGCCCAGAGTTTACCATCTGGCACTTCTAGCCATAGTCCCTGACATTCCCTTTTCAGGTCATATGCACATAAAGCATACAGAGAGACGTATTATACAGAACATTTTTGGCCTGGGATTACCAGAGATGTAACAGTATACTGCAGGACCTGTGAGCAGTTCCAAAAAGAAGGCAATGCAGGGGACAAGGTCAAAGCTCCTTTGATGCTTTGCATATGATTGAGGAGCCATTTCATAGGGTAGCACTGGATATTGTGGGATCTCTGAGTACCTCAAGTTCCACAGGGAAGAAGTGTACCCTAGTGGAAGTAGATCATGCTACCAGATACGTTGAGGCAGTAGTATTGTCCTCCATTGAGGTAGAAATAGTGGCAAATGCTTTGTTAGAGATTTTCAGCAGGGTAGGTTTCTGAAAAGAAATACTGACTGACAGAGGTGCCAACTTCATGTCAGTCCTGCTTGTTTGTCTGTGGAAGCACTGTGGGGTGAAACACCTAAAGACCACCCCTACCATTCCCAGACCAATGGTCTGGTGGACAGATTAAACTCCACACTGAAGACCATGCTACGGGCACTTGTAGACCAGTTCAAGAGGGGAGTATTTGCCACATCCGTTGTTTGCTTACATAGAGATGCCCCAGGAATTCACAGGTTTTTCACCCTTCATGTTGCTGTATGGACATAAGGTGAGGGGGAGGCTCTAGATTTGATTCAAAATGAGTGGGAAGGTGAGTGTGAATCCCACAAGGAGTCTGTTGTGGCATATGTCCTAATCTTCAGGACAAGGCTCAGGGAACTCATGGGCTTGGCCCAGGAGAACCTGGCAGAAGCCCACCAGCAGAAAAAGGTTTGGTATGACAGGAATGCTCGAGCTAGAAGGTCTGGTATGACAGGAATGCTTGAGCTAAGCAGCATGCTGTAGGGCAGTAGGTAATGGTTCTCATTCCTGTCAGACACAACAAGCTGCAGGCAGCTTGGGAGGAACCCTTCAAAGTGGTAAGGAAGGTCAGTGATGTTAACTACATGGTAGGACTGCTAGGCAGGATGCAAGAGCACAAACTGTACCATATTAACATGATGAAACCTAACCATGACATGGGGATCCTTGTGCTAAGTATTGGCTTGGTCATTCAGCTGAGATCTCATCTCTATAGATGTGCCAGTGGGGAGTCTTAGTGGGGATCTGGAGAAGGAGAGAGAAAATAGCCCCAGACTGACTGTGGTCTCTCTGTGCTCTTAAGGGAAATTGCACTTGATGCAGACAACTGCATCTGGAAATACTGTATGCGTGCCTGTCATCCTCCCAATGTGTACATCCCCCAATTTGCTAGTGTTGAGGACTGAGGCACCCTGGTGGGGCATCACACTACTATACTAGCAATCTAAATAAAGTTATAATACTCAAAGTACCAAGTCATCAGTGGAGATGTGGAGTGTACTATGTTCCAATTCAGGAATACCGTATACCTCATGTGTGCAAACTAATACTGATTTTTTTCACTGCAATAGACTGACAGGCACAACGTTCACACATACACTTACTCTTAAGGCAGGTAATTCTCAATGCTCTCATACCTGACAACAGTCCAATCAGGAATTCAGATGATTTGCACATGACTTGAGATTCAGACAAAGACAAGGGATTCAGGCATACAGTCTACATTCTTGACATAATGGTCAGGTGGGAAAAACTATTTAACAGTGACAAATGTTAAAGGAAAAATGTAGCAAAAACTATGAGGGATTATAATCTCATAAATTTGGAATATAGAAATATTCACTTACAAGAATGCATCCTCTTTCCAGCACAGCTGTGAAAGGGGAAATGACTAGAAAGCAAACTGCTTGCAGAATATGAGAACATGTCTTTAAATGTGCAAGCTACAGAAGGTTTAATGTTATGGGTTACACATTTAACTGTTCAGTGTGAATATAGACTTCATTAGGGATAGACAACATCAAGTGTATTTGTCTTTCTTATTTGCATGCTATCCAGATGCCATTTTATCAAAAATTAAGGTACACTTGTAGAGCTGAAAAAGTATATACATAAAAATGAAGAAATATACTTTCTTTTGACTAATTACATCTGAGTGATGCCTTCAGTTGCATCTGCAGTTAACTCCTACTGACACCTCTAGGCGTCAAATATTGCTTGCTCATATTTGCATCAATAATTCTAAAACCATTCTATGTACAAGGTTTAAAAGATGTTATCTTACAGATTACACAATAGCAAACTTAATTGCATTAATATTTGACCTCTGTCTAGTGCAGGTAAATAGAAATTAACTGTTGTTTTTATGATATTAATTTATATAGGTATAATTTTCACACTTTTCAAACATCTCAATGACCAGGTAACACAGACAGAACTCCTTAGCCTCATGTGAAAGCTCTCAGCTAGATGAATAAAATGCTGCTGACAGTATATGTGTAACTTGAGTGGTTGCTGAGATATTGTAAGTTGTTTACAAAATATTACAAATGTAATAGTTACTCCCCCAGATTCACAAAAGCTTGCACAGAGTGCAAGATTGGTGCAGGAGCTCACGCAGGCAATATGTTTGCCGTGCGATCCAGGAACAGCCTGCAGGGACCTGTACTAGTCTTGTACTGACTAAGCCCCGGTATGCAAATCACCCCATTTGCATGTGAAATCTATGCAAATTAGGTGATTTTTGCAATTCAGGAAGCTTGCAACAGTCCATGCAAGACTAATGCTCTCCGTAGAAATGTACTCAGTTATTAACCGAGTACATTTCTGCAAAATCCAAAACGGAGCTATGACAGCTCCAAATAAAGGATGCATATCATTGAGGAAGCGTGCCAATGGCCAAGTATAAGGCCATTGGCATTGCAAGCAATACAAAAAATTAAAAAAATCAACTTTCATTTTTTTTTCACCGATCTTGGCTGTTTAAGCATAGGGCAGCAGAGTTCAAATGGGATCGGGGGGATAATAAGAAAATAAACCGAAAATAAGCATTCTAACTAAAATCAAAATTCTGCCATGCAAGGCAATGGCAGGCAGAAGACAACCTGGCCAGTGAGTAGTGGTTGCTAAGGTGGGAGGCTCAGTGTGAGACATGTAACTATGCATTAACAGGCAATCCTATGCAAATGAGGGGAAGGATAGTGAATCCTAGTTTTCCCCAGCATGTGAGGCAGGTCCCAACAGTGTAAGAGTATGCATAGCTGGGTGCAAGACTAGGAGGTAGGTGACATCATGGGGGTGTGTGTCAGGCATACTGTAAACGGATTGGAGGCCTGTGGCTCGGGTTTGCTCCTAGCTTAGCACAGCTAAGCTAGGGGTGTGTCTAAACCTGCCTAGCACTCTTTACAAAGCGTAAGCAGGTGTGCGTGCCACGCACTGGGTTTTACAGGAAGAAAAAAGAAGTTAAACCAGGAAATCGCTACAGTCTGTGGTGCGCACATGGGCTTAAACAGGAAGGCAATGGGAAGGGAAAACAGCAGTAGGAAAGTAATCAAGGAGAACTAGCTTAGCTGGCAGGTGAAATGTATCAGAATCATTGAATTACACAGGCAGCAGACTAGCCCAGTCCAGAACACTACTATAAACTAAGCAAACACCTTCCCCTCTGATTTTTCCCACACTCTACACCACCGGTGTATACAAGCGGGGAAATTTTAACAAACAAACCTACAAAATGAGAAGGGCTGCAGCAGGCAACATAGAACAACATGTGCAAGAAGCTGAGGGTGGTGAGAATGTGAATGCTGCCGATTAACCCACAGTGAGGAGACAGAGAAGAGTGTACAGACCCTTACCTACCAGGGACTACATGAGCTGGAGATAGTGAAGCACTATAGGGTGGACAGAGACCTCCTACAGCAAATTTTTGAGCTGTGCCAGCCACACCTGACACACCAAACTGACCGAGGGGAACCCATCCCAGTGGATACCAAGGTATGTGTAAGCCTAGGTATACTAGCCACAGGTACCTCCCAAAGCACAACTGGGGATATCATGAGGATCTCACAGGCATCAGCATCCAGAGTATTCCACCAGTTCCTGGATACCATGTCAGCACATGCCAGTGAGCACGTATATTTCCTTAACACCCGTGAGGTGTTGACCAGCAGTATGTGTCTCTTCCACCAAATAGAATACCCTAGGGTAGAGGGTGCTATAGACTGCATGCATATACGCATCAAAGCACCACCCGGTGAGCAGGGTAGGGCCTACATCAACCACAGGGGCATCCCCTCCATCAACTGTCAGGTCGTATGTGATGCCCAGGGCATTATAATGAATGTGTGTGCTGGCTGCCCTGGAAACTATGACGATTCCCGCATACGGCATCTGATGCAGCTGTACCAGAGATTTGCCAGTGGGGACATTCCCTACTGTCACCTAATGGGGGATGCTGGATACACACTGGAGCCGTGGCTGATGACACCCATCAGAAATGCACACACACCCCTGAATAACAACACCATAATGAGGCACAGGCCAGACATATAATAGAGAGTGTGTTTGGGATGCTCAGGTCATGGTTCCGGTGTCTGGACACATCCGGTGGAGCCTTGCAGTATTCACCAGCTACATGTACCCAAATTGTTATGGTATGGGCTATGCTACACAATATGATCCTGTGGAAACAGCTGCAGCAGGAACAGCATGGGGCAGGGCCACACAGCCTCCCCCCAATGCCAAGGTCTGCACAGGCACAGAGTGACCTGGAGGAGGAACAACCTTAACCTGCCCCAGGAGGGAGAAGGAGTCATGCCCAGTATACCCTGGCCTTGGCAAAGAGGCAACGCATAGCACATGCACTGACACATTAGGGACCCAGGCAATGACACCTCTCTCTGACTCGCACATACAGTAAAAGGGATGCCAAACATGACACTACCTCTACTCAACCATGTATAGGGAGTGTACTATGTGCATCCGATATAGGCAGCCCTCCAGCACCATCCACAAGTCTGGCACACCCTCAGGGTAAGTTAATCAACCTACCAATTGCCAAATGGAGTAAAATGCGTTGTTACCTGTAGCTATGGTATGGATGTGAGCATGCAAAGGAATTGGGTGGCTGAATGTTATGGCAGCAGACAGTAGACACCCATAGTGGCACCCTGACATCTGTAACACATACTGCAGTCACCATAGTAGCCAGTGCTATATAGGGTGACAAAATCCACTGCAGGAAATGTGCTGAGCAACATGTGTGTCCATATGACCCACACATGCCAGTCAGGATGGTTTACAAACCCAACAACAGTCTCAGCCAGCAGGACAGGTGTTGACAAGCACAAACAGAGCCTGTGCCATGGCCCCAGAATGATGGCTATGGTTAACCTCCCCCCAGGCCTATACAGACAGACCACAGCAGGGCAGGCAGTGGGATGTTAGTTCTGAAGGTTAGGAAGTCAGACAATAATATGTAGGGCAACCAAAGCCACAATCTGTAGTAAACTGGTATGCCTCTAGTCAGCATGATAGTTAGCAATACAGACTGAAATGGAGTACCTGACATACCAGTACAGTCATAGCAAATGTGTACAAGTGTCATTCCCCCCCCCCCACATACTACATAGTAATGTAATAACAGTCAGGTGTGCCCCCAACCCTGTGTTGAAATGTAGAAATAGTCAGGTGCCCCCCCCCCATCCTACATAGTAATGTAATAACAGTCAGGTGTGCCCCCCACTCCTGTGTAGAAATGTAGAAACAGTCAGATGTGCCCCCCCCTGCTATACAGAAATGTAGTAACAGTCAAAGCCAAATGATCAATGGATTCCCTGCAGAGACAGCATGCTTACCCTGCAGAGACAGCATGCTTACCCGTTGGTGTACAACATAAAGGTCGGCACTGCAGCACAAACTACCCAGACACGATCCACACATTCACTACAGATGGCCATACTGGGCATGCTCTCACACTTACAGAAGTGAAGGCAATGTCATTCAACAACATACTGAAAGGTCATACTGGGCATACTCACACAGTTAGAGAAATGAAGGCAATGTCAGTCAACAACATACTGAAAGGTCATAGTGGGCATGCTCACACACTTAAACACATGAAGACCATGACTGCAAACACCAGTGGACCAGACACATCTGGCAGTTGCAGTTGTTAGTGCAGACACTCGTCAGTATGCACCACTCATGCCTTGCACACATAGTGAATAGGAATACAGACATATATGTCAGGACAACACACTATAATAAGCCAAAGGTAGATGTACATAGATGTGTGGAAGAGGATGATTGTGACAAGGAGCCATCCAGGCATATCCCACCCAGCACACAGCCAAAGGGCCCCAAACACATGAGGTGCAGATGTCACTCACTGCAGATACTAGCCACCAGTATCTGTCAGCATTACAGATTATGTGGTGCATGTGCCAGCTGTGCAACATAACTGTACAAGGAAGTAGTCATCTAGCAGCTGTATACATGTAACTGTGACCCTGTGTGTGCCTGCATGTGAAGTGTCAACTCATACATGAATGGGTTATGGCCCATGAACACACCGCCCTCCCCATAGCCCTACTATGACAAGCCTGCTGAGGTCATCCAATGTGAAATACATCTTTGGGAGAGTTGGAGCTCAGAAATCTCTGTGGTGTGTCCCATAACTGTGCACTGCTGTAGTGTGATAAACTCGTTTGGTAGGAATTCTAACTCCAAACTTGGCAACTGTGTGTGTGTTTGTGTGTCTGTCTCTGACTGTGTAGAGAGCAATGCTTTTTTAGGGTACTCACACTCCTTACAATTCATATACTCAACTTTGGAAAGGCTGCTGATGTCATCCACCTAGAAATACACTTCTGGGAAGGTTGTAGCCCAGTAATCTCCATAGCATGTCCTGTAACTGCGTACTGCTGTAGTGTGATAAAGTAGTTAGATAGGTGTTTTAACTGCAGGCTTGGCAACTGTGTGTGCATGTCTGTCTGTCTCTGACTGTGTAGAGAGCAATGCTTTTTAGGGTACTCACACTCCTTACAATTCATATACTCAACTTTGGCAAGGCTACTGATGTCACCCACTTAGAAATACACCTCTGGGAAAGTTGTAGCCCAGTAATCTCTGTATCGCGTCCTGTAACTGTGTAGTGTGATAAAGTAGTTAGGTAGGTGTTCTACCCCAGACTTGGCAACTGTGTGTGTGAGTCTTTGTGTACGTGTCTGTTTGTCTCTGACTGTGTAGATTGCAATGCTTTTTAGGGTACTCACACTCCTTACAATTCATATACTCAACTTTGGTGAGGCTGCTGATGTCACCCACCTAGAAATACACCATTGGGAAGGTTGCAGCCCAGTAAGCTCCGTAGTGCGTCCTGTAACTGCATACTGCTGTAGTGTGATAAAGTAGTTTGGTAGGAATTCTAGCCCCAGACTTGGCAACTGTGTGTGTGTGTGTGTGTGTGTGTGTGTGTGTGTGTGTGTGTGTGTGTGTGTGTGTGTTTGCGTGCGTGTCTTTCTGTCTCTGACTGTGGAGAGAGCAATGCTTTTTAGGGTACTCACATGACTTATAATTCATATACTCTACTTTGGCAAGGCTGCTGATGTCACCCCCTGGAAATACACCTCCGGGAAGGCTGTAGCGCAGTAATCTCTGTAGCGTGTCCTATAACTGTGTACTGCTGTAGTGTGATGTAGAACTGTGGTAGGGTTCCATCCCCACCCATGGCAGTTCTGGATGTTTTGTGTGCATTTCAATGTCTGTGTCTGGAGCAATGCATTATAGGCTAGTCACACACAGTACATTTCAAATGGCCTACTTTGGCAATCCTGCTGATGTAATTCATTGTGAAATACACCTTTGGGGAAGGAGTTCTCTAGTAATCCCTGTGGTGTATCCTATAATAGGTCCATGCTGTAGTGTGATATAGACCTCTGTTAGGGGTTCTATACCCACACATGTTGGTTGTGGATGTTTTGTGTGTGTGTCATTGTCTGTGTAGGGAGCAATGCATTTTAGGCTAGTCACACACAGTACATTTCAAATGGCCTAGTTTGGCAATCCTGTTGATGTCATCCAATGTGATATACACCTTTGGGGAAGGAGTTCCCTAGTAATCCCCGTGGTGCATCCTACTACAGCTCCATGCTGTAGTGTGATATAGACCTCTGGAAGGGGTTCTATACCCACACATGTTGGTTGTGGATGTTTTGTGTATGTGTCACTGTCTGTGTAGGGAGCAATGCATGTTAGGCTAGTCACACACAGTACATTTCAAATGGCCTACTTTGGCAATCCTGCTGATGTCATGCAATATGATATACACCTTTGGGGAAGGAGTACTCCAGTAATCTCTGTGGCACGTACTATAACTGCGTAGTGGTGTAGTGTAATAAACAAATTAGGTAGGGGTTCTACTTCCAGACTTGACAGGTGTGTGTGTGTTTGCAAAACGTATCCTGTGTGGAGGTGGTTGTGAGTGTGTGACACCTGTGGCCAATGTGGAGCAGCTTTTGCATATTTCTTATATGGTGACCCTACTATATATCACATTGTCCACCATACAGGAATAACAGATGTGAAATAGCTGAGAGGCTGGGGTGCAAAGCCATACCCATACATGTGACATCAAGGCCCGGCAATCACAGTTAGCAACCCCAGTATTACCCAGAGCACACTCTCAACCCATGTCTCATACAAACACACATGCCTAGGCAACAGCCAATATATGGGTAGTACACTGCATATTGGCCACCGATAGTAACTATGGGGTGATAGCTGTGGGCTACAGAAGGCATGGCACCCTGTGCATCTGTCCAATATGCACGTACATGCAGACAGTGCACCTTCCCCATGTTCCCCAATGGACACCTAAAACACCTGTGGTGCCATCACATGACCCACAAAGGACATACCATGTCTGACAACATATCCTGTATTGACAGATGCCACTGACACCAGGGAATGCCATTAGCATGCTATCAATGTAGGTGCAGGGTAAAGCTGCTGCCAATTACCAGTTCCCACCACAGGTGGGCAAGACTGGCACATCTGATGATAATCTGTGTTCACAACATGGGACAGACACCCCAGGTACAGTTCCACATGTCACTGTACATGCATGTGGGAGGTGTGGACATCGCAGCCACCATCCATGTCATGCACTAAGGAACACATATATGGCAAGCGATGCACAGCATTGGCCACACACAATAGTCACCCAGGTGACAGGATGGGGATACAATACCCACCTGTGTAGGCAAATGCAGACACTACAGCCCTGAGCCACAATGCAGACCATCGTCATGTGGCCTAATGCCATGGTATACCCACCATCTAGCCTTGTACAGCCATCTGACACAGTCGACCACCACACACCTGTGCAGACATGCACCCATACATGTCAGTACTGGCACCCTGTGTGTTTGTGTGTGTTGTATGGTGCGTATGTGCACATCCACACTCCCTACAACCCCCATGGGCATACTGAAGCATGATGTCTGATGTCAGACACCTCCCCATACCCTTTGCCCATACAACCCCCATATGACCTGTGTGGTGCATGTGATACCTGCACAGTGATGTGTTGTGGCAATCCCACTACTGATGAGTTGTAATCCTGGCCCTGCCAAATGTGTCAATGTGTGTTTGTTCCTGTGATAGTGCGGCTGTGTTGATGCTGGCACGGGTACATGTGGACAGGCATGTGTACATCACCTACCATATAGCTACTGTATCCCTGTTGCAGATGTCAGTCACCATCACATATATGTTCTGAGGGCTCCACAACAGGTAACCCATGTGATGCATCCAATAACTGCATAGAACTGTGATAGCACTACATAGTCATCAGGGGTTTGATACCCTGTGCTGGTAGGTGTGTGACACAAATATGCTTAGGTTTTACTCTCCTACCACTCCCTGCCTTATCTTTGCCTCTGTCTGCCTCTCCCACTACCTCTCTGGTGGATTTGGAGACCTACACCTGCTTTGCTTGGCAGTAGTATGTGTATTTTAAGTGATGCTCATGATCAGCTGATGTCCTCTGCATGAATTGCAGCCCTCCCCTAGCTGATTGCATGTGGAACAGCTGTGGTAACATTCCCATAGCCAATTGCATGGAAACACACTCCAATATCTAGGAACATCATGTTGGTGTTGGCCCTTTTCATTCACTGTGAGCAGGAACTAGATCTGTTGTTTGGCAAACAGCATCTCAGATGGATTGGGTATTTAACTCTATCAACATACACTGTGGAAACAGGGCAACACACAGGAGGGGGACGTGCCTGACCTGACTACAGACTGTAAGTGCTGCTATACTGCATTTGGAGTACTATTGGTTTAACAGTGTGTGTGTGTGGATATGACTGTCCTACATGTCTCAAAACCTGCCATGTCAGTTCCATGTATATCAGGAATCCCCATCTGCAGGGTCATCTACAGACTGGGCAGTGTGTTGTGCCTTTGGTTTCATGTGTTACCCACGGAGCATCTATCTGTGGACTGCAGAAGGTAGTGTGAGGATTGCAGTCTGTAGATGGTGAAAGCCATGACAGTTACTGGCTTCTTATCCCTCATAGGGCATATGTTGCAAAACCCTGTTGCAACAGTAAATGTATTAGGTTATCAAAGCAACATGTCATTATTGGCCCTGTGTAAGTGCTTCCAGCCACAACTATGTCAACCTGTGTACATATGTCATGCATGAAGTGGTGCATACGTGCTGTACACCATAATTAGTATCATCATAGCTGATAACAAGCCAGTGAGATATCAGACTGCTACACGTTATGTACAGTAGGGTTATATTTGATGACATAACCTGGACATTCTGTGGATGTTGGTACAGTACTGAGGTATGTGTACTTATGGTGAATGTCGGCAGTGCGTGTATTGTTAATATGTACGTTAGCCTGTGTACAGACTGTGGTAGATGTCATTGTTCTAGGTCCCATCCTATCTGATGTTACATGCTGCTCCACTGTATGGTACCATATTGTCATACATGTATGTAGGGCCATACACACACATGTCCCATACCACAAACAGCCATCAGAGCAAACTGTGTAGCAGCCCAGTATATGTAGGGTCAGTCTGTGAGTGGCACATATGAGGATGGTGTCGAACAGATAGTCCATATACTGTAATATTATGCTAGCTTAACATATGTGGCTGTGGCTGTGTTCACATTGGTTGTGGTTATGTACTTTCGCCCAGGTGTATCTTACCCTGTACTGTGACATGCCTGTACAGCCTGCTATATATGCAGGTACATGTGTATTCCCCTATAGGAGATGTAGGCCAGTGTTGAGACAGTCTGCCTGTAGCCTGCACAGTGCATTATTACATGCCTAGCAGCTTAGTGTACTTACCCAGTGAGATGTCATGTGCAGATACTTGCCAGGTGTACTGCTGCCAGGCCTCCCTTAACAATCATGTATGTCAGACAGAGCAGTGGGATGCTGCACAGATGTATGTCAATATCTAGTGGGTAGTGTGTGGCTATGGCACCCCTGTACCAGCGGTTATTATGTGTCAGGCCAGACAGGGGTGTGTGAAGGCATAACCTATGGTGGCAAATGTATTCCAGTCGTTATGTGTTATATCCATCTACATGGCTGTCTACATCCATATTGTCAGGCATGGTACACATGTTTAGCACTAAGGGGTTATGTGTACCTCTGGACTGTACAGAGTATGTCAAAATGTCCACATATATTGGCCAATATCTCTGCTGCAGTCCACAGGGGCATTACGTGCTAGCAGCGGTACTTTACTATGATGTCCTTAGGATGTCTGTCAGTAGCCAATGGCACACATGTTATAAACAGATGTGACCTCTAACACACACCATGTCCGTGAAGACAATCTCAATGACAGTAGCAATAGTCTACTACTATACCTGCTATACATACCTGACATCCCCTTGCACTACGACTGTGGGACTATAGAGGATTGGGTAGGGTTACACTCCATGTCCAGGACATATGCTGGAAATATATGTACATATTATTATCCAGATAGCCATATATATATGATTACACATGTGTAGTACTTCCAATCACCACTGTCATGGCATCCACCTACTCTAAACCCCTACATCATGCGGGCGTGGTCCCTGTACAGTGCCTGTGTGATGGACATCCTTCCTGTGTGTGGGCATCAGTGTTATAGAGAGCGGGTAACAATACCTCTTACAGGAGACCCGGCACACTCAGGGCAGCTACATATTTGTAGGAGGTTCATCAACTACAGACAGAGTGTGAGCAGAGTTGTGTTATGCTTTGTATAGTACTGGTGTTACAGGGTGTGTGTGTGCATACTACTTTACCTTGGAATGCAGTCTGTCTGTATAGCTGTCAACTGTGGGCCTATTCTCTTGGTGGCCAGAGGTGTGCATATCATGTGTTGTCTGTCCACAACACAGGTCCTGTGTCAGATATTTCACTGGCAGTGTGTGTGTTGAGTGCTATCAGTACATGGCTATATCCATTTCTGTTTCTGACCTCAATTCCCTGACTAAGGGTATGTTGCAGACTATCCTGTAACACCAGCAACTTGCTTAGTGTATGGAAACAGTTCTCCACATTTGTGCCTGTGTTCCAGCCTCTGTCCTCCACCTACATATCAAGCTTTGCACATATGACATGCTGTCAGGGGTTGTTCTGTAGTGGGCTGTGAGTATATCACATTGCCATCGCTGCCATCAGTCCACTGCTGTTGTATCCCCCACACATACGGTGGGGCTGGGGCCATATATGTGTGGGCATCACCTACACAATACATGTGTGCTCTTATGCACTCCAGAGACCAATGTATGTAACAGTGGTATATGGCCCTGTATTATTGAGTCTGGGGGGGGGGGAGCACCATAAATGACCTAGGCTGTTAAAATATGTGGGGGTATCAGGGGTGAGCTGCCTTAAGGTATTTGGATGTACAGTACCATATACTTCACCTATATTTACATTACTTACATCTACTGGGTTAATGCAAGCCCACTGCCTCCTGCCATACAGACTGTTCTGTTTGTCAGTGTGCATGTGATGGTGTCAGTTATGCCTTGTTATATAACAGTTACAATCTATTTGGTCACATGATGTCTTTACCACCTAGTGATTTTGTACAGAGTGTAGACAGAGGCTGCTTAACTATACACTTGCATTACATACTGTTGATCGTTTGGTATCCTGTGGCCCAGTCTGTCCTCACTATTGTACAATTTGAAGGACTTGGCCTGGCCAACAACAGTTATGAACCTTTCCAGACTACTGTATTAGTATAACTGTTTCACAGTTGCATTCCTCTATTTATATGAATGTCAGTGTCTGAACAGCTATATGACATGGCATATAGTACTGTAATAGTACACAATGAAAGGTATTCTATTTCTGCAAACCTGTCTGTGGTGTTTTCCCTATGACCTCTCTGTGGGTATATGTTGCAGGCAATGATTGTCATTTGCATGGTTGGCCCATACAGTGTCCAGTTGTTCATGTGTTAACTGTAGGCATAATGGCTGTTCCCTATTGTGTGCACCTTCTAGGTTCATAGGTTAGTACTAAGCTAACTGCCCTTGTGAGCCATTTTAAGCCTAGCTAATTATCCCTTGTGAGACTCAAACCATGCACCTTATGTTTGTAAGGCAAACACCTTAGACATTAGGCCACCCTCAGTATCTAAACAGATGCAACATATCTATATATGTAGATATATATATATATATATATATATATATATATATATATATATATATATATATATACATATATACATATATATATATATTTCTAAAACTGCATACATATATATTAATATATATGAACATATATACATGCAAATGCCTACATCGGCACATATATGTGTCTACACCTATATGTCTACATATACACAGCAAGTTACATATATGTACGCAGATATACATCTATGTAGGTATATATGGACATGATATATATACATAGATATGGATATGCACGTGACTACACATACACATGCAGATATATGTACAGGAAGATACATCTGCATGTGTATGTGTAGTCACTGCATATCCATATCTATGTATATATATATATATATATATATATATATATATATATATATATATATTTATACATGTATCTGCATATCTGTGTATGTGTGTCTATATCCTGTATGTTGGGGATGTTGATGGCTTCCACATTTTACATTTCCTATGGGAGGCAGACTGTACTGCATGATATGTTACCAACACCAGCCTGACATCATACAGGTGGGATGTAGTACTGTTAACATCTTGTGCCCATGATGTGTCAGGTCCTGGTTATGGGATCTGCAACACTTGGTGGTGTATTGCAGGGCGGACATGTTTGGTTGTGAGGGGGGATGCCTATTCATACAAGACGTATAGTGTGTGGGGCCTCTCAACCCCATTAATGGTGCATATGGACATATGTGTGTTTGTTAATCTGCCATTGCTATATACAGATGTATGGCCATATACACCGATATATACTGATATATATATCTGCTTACTCACACACACACACACACACACATATATATATATATATATATATATATATATATATATATATACCTATGTCCATATATACCTACATAGATGTATATCTGTGTACACATATGTAACTTGCTGTGTATATGTAGACATATAGGTGTAGACACATATATGTGTCGATGTAGGCATTTGCATGTATATATGTTCATATATATTAATATATATGTATATAGTTTTAGAAATATATATATATATATATATATATATATATATATATATATATATATATACACATATATAGATATGTTGTATCTGTTTAGATATTAATATATTTACACACACATACATCTAGATGTTGGTATACATTCTCTCTACTGTTGCATGACTGGACTGGATGATATGTTTCTGAAAACATTGGCTTTATTTGTATCTGGCATGGCTTAGTGGTCAATTCCTTTGTCTATGGTGTGTAAGGTCCTGGGTTTGAGCCTTGCAGATGCTGCTTATTTTGTTGCTGAGCAGAACATGGCCCATTGGATACAGAGTGATTAAGGCACTTTTGAGCAGTTGTAATCGGGTTTGCGTGGGGGTAAGCACTGCCTACACAGGTTAAGCAATTTAGAAGCTAACTGAGTGTAAGACACTGTAACCGTGCAGGTGGCAGTGCTTAGCTCCACGCAAATCCATGCAAACCTGCTTACAGCTGCTTTAACATGCCTTAATCAGTCTGTATCCAACGGGCCGTGCTCTGCTCAGCAAGAAAATAAGCAGCTTCTGCAAGGCTAAAACCCAGGACCCTGCACACCATAGACAAAATGATTTACCACTAAGCCATGGCAGATATGCGTAATCATGATGTTTTTACAAACATATCATCCAGCCTAGGTATTCAATACTACAGGGAATGTATTTCAACTTGTAGATGTATGTGTGTGTGTGTGTGTGTGTGTGTGTGTGTGTGTGTGTGTGTATACATATATATATATATATATATATATATATATATATATATATATATATATATATATTAATATCTAAATGGTTATAACATATCTATATATGTAGATATAGCTATAGATATAGAAATATATATATATATATATATATATATATATATATATATATATATATATATATATGTATATATCGATATAAACATATATACATAGATACGCATACATCTATAGATATATGCATCTAAATCCATATGTCCACATATATACAGCAATATATATATATATATATATATATATATATATATATATATATATATATATATATGAGTCCCTGTGGACTATGATGCTTGTAGAAAACATTGTGATCTGTAGTGAGTGTAGGGAACAGGTGGAGAAGACCCTGGAGAGGTGGAGATAAGCTCTAGAGAGAAGAGGAATGAAGGTCAGCAGGACTAAGACAGAATATATGTGCGTGAATGAGAGGGAGGCTAGAGGAATGGTGAGAATGCAGGGAGTAGAGGTGGCAAAGGTGGATGAGTTTAAATACTTGGGATCAACAGTTCAGAGTAATGGTGAGTGTGGAAGAGAGGTGAAGAAGAGAGTACAGGCAGGATGGAGTGGGTGGAGAAGAGTGTCAGGAGTGATTTGTGACAGACGACTACCAGTAAGAGTGAAAGAGAAGGTCTACAAGAGGGTAGTGAGACCAGCTATGTTATATGGGTTAGAGTCAGTGGCACTGACAAAAAGGCAGGAGTCAGAGCTGGACGTGGCAGAGTTAAAGATGTTAAGATTTGCACTGGGAGTGACGAGGGTGGACAGGATTAGGAATAAGTATATTAGAGGGTCAGCCCAGGTTAGAAGGTTTGGAGACAAAGCCAGAGAGGCAAGATTACATTGGTTTGGGCATGTACTGAGGAGGGATGCAGAGTATATTGGAAAAAAGATGCTAAGGATGAAGCTGCCAGGTAGGAAAAGAGGAAGGCCTAAGATAAGGTTTATGGATGTGGTGAGCGAAGACATGCAGGTGGTTGGTGTGACACAGCAAGATGCAGAGGACAGGAAGAAATGGAAACAGATGATCCACTGTGGTGACCCCTAACGGGAACAGCCAAAAGAAGAAGATATAAGCATATATATATATATATATATATATATATATATATATATATATATATATATATATATATATATATATATATATATATATATATATATATATATATATATATAGGTATATACGGATGGACATACATCTGTAGATAAAATTGGGAACATAACAAAAACATATATGTCCACATGCACCATTAATGGGTTTGAGAGGCCCAAACTACAAACATCTGGCATGAATAGGTACCCTCCCACAACCAAACACGTCTGGCCTGCAGTACACTAACAACTGTTGCAGATCCCATAACCAGGACCGTACACGACAAGGGCACTATATGTTAGCAGTACTCCATCTCACCTGTATGATGTCAGGCTGGCATCAGTAACATATCATGCAGTACAGTCAAGTGAAGTCTCATGCTTGGGGGAACCCCCTGGGCAGGCTCAGTAAGTAGCTGGGATCCCTCATACAATACAACAGGCCTACACCTGAAAATGGATTCACCACTGTTGACAAGGACAACCACAAAGCAGTGTATAGCTAAATCAGGGATCTCAATGGCAATGCTCACATCTGCTCTGAGTTACACCACAATGGCAGTATTAGATAGAAGCAACAGATAATGCCAACATCCAGGCAGATGGGTTCATTGCACACATGACCCCCCCTCTCACTCCCTAAATGGCCCATCTGTACACCAGACTGATGCAAGGTTACTGTAATTACGGATGCACAGGTAAGATCCACACTCTCCAACTCCAGTAACACAGCATCCATGGGACCAGAAACCAACACAGGCTGATTTCTACACATACTACAGAACTAACCGGCACCCTACCTAAGTACTGTGTTCAATCATAGCCTTAACTCAGTATTTCTGTCTACTGAATGGCACACAGCAACAGTCATCCCACTCCACAAAGGGTGTTCCACCATGTCAGCTGGGAACTACCACCCAGTAGCCTGATGAGCCTGATCTGGAGGGACATGGAACATATCAACACTGTACCCATGGCCAATGTCACTGGTAATCTTAAAACCCTGGACCCCACCAATGTTGGGTTTGTCAAAGGCAGAGAATGCCACCTAAACCTGGTATACCTCCTTGAAGCAGTCATGAAAGTTGTAGATGAGGGATAGGAGCTTCACACAGTTTATGTAGATCATAGCAGGCTTTTCTACACCATCCCACATGTAGGAATGTGTGTAGATGTTAAGGAATCTACCTCCATTCACAGAATGTTTCCCCTAGGACTGCTTGGCAAATGCCAACATTCCACAGGTGCCATCACATGGACATACAGTCCTTCACAGGTCGTAGATGTGTTAATGACCTCCTCCACACTGTAGAGGTGTGCAGTAATACTGGGGTTGCTATAACTCACTGAGTGTGGCTATTGTGGACACATCCACTATCATTGCAGTTACTGTTGTGTCTATCCCCCCACATAGCTGTCTGTAATACTGTACACTGTACGTTCTCAGGTTGATTAGTTGTTGTTTACACCATTCACAGTAGTAGAGTGCTTCACACCCTCCTAAGGGTAGGGCTATGCCACCAGCAGTGGCACACCCATGTTACTGAGGTGAGGATCACAGTTCAGTGGGGAAAGGGACATACACCCTGCTGTTAGCATTTTCAATGTCATTCAAATAGCAGACCACATATATACCAATGTGTGGTTGTGCCTATCCAGTCTTGGTGGGATTACATGGGTAACAGATGTGTTACCTGCATGGGGACATACCTCCATGTGTACAGTCTTGTATCTGTACTGCATCCAAACCAAAGGTTCTGTGTGATGTACCCAGCCATGTCATTTGTACCACCCACTACACTTACCAGTGTCCACTGTAGAAGGCCTGCTGACATCACTACACCCATCAGCCATGTGGCACATGGTCAACCACAACACAATCAGAATAGATAATGGTGAAAACAATACAACATTGTTAATAACAGCTATAATGCATCATGGCTGAACAGCTACATGTTCCAGGATGTTAGCATTTCACTTTACTGCTAACAACATGCTACACAGCATTCCATTGCTACACTATTGTACAGTTACCCTGTGAACCATGTTAGCCTGTCCCTGTATCGATGTTACGGATGACAGGATGTGGCACAGGTATCATCATATGCACAGGGTGTGTTGTTGGTTTGCCGGAAGCCTAGGCTGAGCCATATAATTGACAACATGTGTTTTTGTGTGTGAGGGGGCTGAGTAGTGTTATGGGCCAATTGTGATGTCATGTGTGCAGGTATGTGGTTGCCCTACATTTGTTGTTGATGTGTGTGTGTGTCTTGCATGCACATAGTTCCATCATGTGGCTGCCCTATATGGGGATTTGAGAGACAGCTGCAGACTGTACCTGGCAGGGTTTGCAGTTTACCATCTCCGGCCACAGACAATGGAACTGTGCCTGGCAGGGGTGCCACAGGCACTATCAGGAACAAGGCCAGTTAAGGTACTGTTTCCCGAGGTTGACAAATGTCCACTGGATCCAGGTCCCTCCTGAGACTGGCCAGGGCCAAGTGCACATGGCCTGCTATGACAGTCTGTGGACAGCACCCCCCCACACAGTGCTGAGATTGGTACTGCCACTACGGGAGCAGTTGTGGCTGGTGGGATGTCCACGGCGACCTCCAGCTGCTGATGTTGCTGGCATACATCCACGTGGCCATTGCAACCCTCCCGCCCTGTCCTGATGCATGCACATGACATTGTTGATGAGATCCAATGTCTCACCCCACCGTCTGTCTATGACCTCAGTGAAATTATGAATGGCACCTGCTAGGTCATGGATGCTGTCATTTACAGAGGTGTGATAAGCCCTCTGCGCCCTTAGACCCTGTCTGGTGTACTATTCCATTTGTGCCTGTGCCTCCATGACTGTTTGGAACATGCGTGTGGTGGATATACATGTGGCACATCTGCCAGGGGCATGATGACTAGCAGTGCTCCGACGAGCACCCCTGAACATCTGCCTATGCGGTACCTCGCCCAACATTTATTTAGCTATTTATTTTATTTTACATTTGTTAACCAGGGGTGTCTGACTGAGCCAAAAAGACCCTTTTTCAGCAGAGGCCCAGGGAGAAAAGCTCCACATAGAAAAATCACAGATACATTTAGACATGATCAGTATACACACAAATTACAAAAGACATGTTTTTACAGTGGTATGCGGCACATCAACAGTTACAGTGGAGAGAACAAACAAAAAAATATTAATTTAAAGATAAAGGTAATCAATAGATTTGTGGTGCACAGTTGAAATTTGGAAACATAGGTAGAATACATACATAGTACAGAGGTACAGTACATACATTGTAGATTAGCCAGTGTTTGTGAGTAAGACTGAAAACTATTATCAAGTACTCTAGGTTTAGTATGTGTACCTTATCCACTTTCACTAGCCTGGGGAGCAATCATGGCACTGCCAACTTTGCTTGAGGTGTTGCCTGATGTGGTCTTTAAAGGAGGCTTTGGATGATGTATTTTAAATGCTAGTGGGGACAGAGTTCCATTTTTTAGCCACCGAACTACTATATAGTGCATCTCCAAAGCTATTGTAGCTGTTGGTGACTTCTAGTAGTAGTTTGCTTGATGATCTAAGAGGCCTTTTGGCTGAGTGATGTTGTGCTAGGTTTTTGAGGGCAGAACACTTATTGGGGAGGTACTAGATAGAATGACAGAGGCAGAGCTGATTGTAGGTTAGGAGGTTGGGCAGTTCAAGCCAGTGGAGCTGTCTCAAAGCAGTACAGTGATGAGTTCTATATGAGCAATTTGCAGCAAAGTGGGCAATTCTGTTATAGCAAGCTTCCATTTTGCTTAGTTCAGTTTTGTTGAGATTAGTCAGAATGGGAGATGCACAGAGTAGGGTGGATACAAGTTGGGAGCAAGCAATGGCTGATCTTGTGTTGTTGGTAAGAAATGGTTTGATACGGTAGAGTGATCCCAGTTTGACATGTACTTTATTAATAGTTAAGTTGAGATGAGTATCAAATTTTAGGTGGGAGTCTATGGCTATTCACAATAGCTTAATCTGTGCCACTGGAGTGATTGGAGTAGCATTTGTGGAGTAGATAGTGAATTGACTGTTATCAGTGTTTTTGTTAGAACTGGTTATAATCATAAGCTGAGTTTTCTTTGGATTGAGGATAAGTTGGGCTTTGGTTAGGTAGTTTTCAATGTCAGAGAATGCTAGTTGAGTTGTTTGCAAGAGGGTGGGAATGTTTTGTGCAGCACAGATTAAGGTAGTGTCATCTGCATACTGAATGATAGATGCATGCTGTGTGGAGGTATGGAGGTCATTTGTGAAGATTGTGAATAGTAGTGGTCCTAAGATAGAACCCTGTGGGACTCCTATAGTTATGGGCAGCTGAGGAGAGAGAGAATTTTCCCATTTCACAGCTTGGTACCTGTCAGTTAAGTAGCTTTGGAACCAGGTAAGAGTGGAATTTGATAGGTGATATTGGTTTAGTTTGTTTAGCAGGATTTGGTGCGAGACTGTGTCAAATGCTTTGGACATATCCAAAAAAAGAGTTGACACCTGCAGGCCTTCATTTTTGAGATGGTTTACTGTGTCTGTGAAGCAGATGAGGGCTGTAGTGGTACTATGGGCAGGTCTGAAACCATGCTGAGTAGGTGATAGGATGTTGCTGTCTAGGAGATATTTTAGCATCTGGGTATGGATGCATTTTTCTAGGATTTTGGCCAGGGGGGAGAGTAAAGCAATGGGTCTGTAGTTATTAAGTTCAGTGGAGGTTCTGCCTTTATGAATGGGTGTAACATAGGATATTTTCCAAAGTTTCGGCACATAGTTTTCAATAATTGATCTGTTTATGAGAGTAGAGATTGGGATAGCAATAGCATCTGCTGTTAGTTTGGAGAAATACCTGGGGAGTAGGTCGGCTGCTGTTGATGAGGTTTTTAGTTTGGAGAGCATGCTTTTGACTGAAGTGGTGGAAACTGTTTTGAGGGTAAAGCTTGTATTAGTGTTATTTGTGTTGGGGGGGTAGTGAGGAAGGAACTGTCCTGTGATACTAAGGATAGAATTGAGTTCACAAAGTGGGAGCTGAATTGTGTTTCGATGGGAACTTTAGTGTCAGGGGTGGTTGGTTTGGGGGTAGCCCTTTGGGTGAGTTTTAGTAGCTGGTTTACATTTTTCCAAAATTTTTGGGAGTTGTGTTGGTATTTAGTTTGTAATGTCATGTAGTAGCATTTTTTGTCCAGCCTAATGCATTTTTTTGCATGGTTGTGCAGTTCTTCGTACTTAGTTAGGCTTTGTGTTTCTTTGTTTTTTTGATAGTAAAGCCAGGCAAGTGTCTCTGGACTTGAGGATTTGTTTGGTTTCTTTACTGAGCCAGGGGTTTGTAGAGGTTCTAACCCTGATTTTGCACAATGGAGCAACAGTGTCTAGGTGTTGTAAAAATGTTTTGTTGAAATATACTACAGCCTGGTCAAGTGGGAGGGTTGTTAGGGGGGGGGGGGTCCAGTCACAGTTACAGAGTAAAGTACTGAGGACCTCAGGAGAGAATTTCTTTCTGTTTCTAGTGGATATATAGTTAGTGGTTTTGCATATGCTTGTTCTATTACGTATAAAGTATATTATGTTGTGGTCACTTAAGGTGTCTGGGAGACTGCCTGCGTGGGGGGACAATGTGGGGTTGTTAGTTAGGACCCAGTCAAGGATGGATTCCCTTTTAGATTTTTTATCACATCTAGTTGGAATTTGGACTAGCTGCTGGTAGCCATGGTGATTTATTAGATTACTCGGTGGTTCTGATATGCAGGTGAACCAATCTAGGTTGAAATCCCCCAGAATAAGGGTTTCTTGTGAGTATGTGGAAGAACACCAGGATAAGAAGTCTTCAAGGCTAGCAGGTGTATTACCAGGTGGAATATAGATCACAATTGTGGTGATGACCTTTTAGGGTGAAGTTGAAGTTGTGAGATAAGTATGTCTCAATTATTGAGGGAGGGGTGGAAGTTTCGTAATTGACTTACAGTTAAGTTGGACTTATACAGTAAGGCAGTTCCACCCCCTTTACAAAGTGGTCTGTCTTGTCTAATGATATTGTTGCAGGTAGGGAGAACTTCTGAGTTAGCTATGCTTTTATTTAGCCAGGTTTCTGTTAAACCAACTATGTCTGGGGAGTAGTGTGCTACTGTGGCCTGGAGTTCAGGTATTTTATTTTTGATACTTCTAATTTTAATATTTAGCATTAAAAGATGGTTGGTTTTGCTGCTGTTATTGATTTGCCCAGGGATGAAGATAGTGGGGGTGTTATGTTCTGACATTTGTGTTGGAGCAGTTTGTGTTGGACAGGATGGATTTGGGTCTGGGTTGGGGTGGATATCCCCACTTATGGTGAGCTTGGTGTTAAAATGGTGATACAGATGTTGGAGTTTGGTGAGGAGTGTGAGAAAGTATTGTGTTTTTTTGGAGTAGGAATGAGAGCATATGTGTTTAGTTCTGAATTGGTCCATTATGTAGTTCTTGAACAATTGAGGGCAGATATTATTATAATGTGTGGTGTCTGTATATGAGAGTGCATAATGTAGTGTTGTACTACTAAGTTTAGGGATATTGCTAGAGTGATAACTTGTGGTGTTATAGAGAATTATGAAAAGATAGACTAGGCTTAGTTGTGTGATAGTCATGGTTATAAAGTTTAAGTTGGTATTAGGTGGGGGTCTGAATAGGAATTATAGGGTTGCACTATATGTGGATGGGTAAGTAGTGTGGGTGATGTAAAAAAGCCTAATGGGAATGAGAGTGATTGGGAGTATTTTGTGTGGAGCAAGTTGGTGTGGTATAATGTGATCTGACTTGAGGAGCTAGGATTGGTGGAGGTGATGTGAGGGTGAGCTGTGGGTGTGACTGTGATTACTATAAATGTAGAGGTAGTGGGGGTAGGAGGGAATAGGGGGCAGGGCAGGGGAGCGGAGAGAGCCCGAGCATTAGCTAGGGTGAATGGAGCAGGGCAGAGCCCACCAAGACAAGAGTAAAAAGTAAGTATTACTTTACAAATCTGAGCACTTTAAACAAATTCCTGAGGTCTAATGGCTTACCAGCAAGGAGAATGCAATTGCTGAAGAGCACTTATGTCCTGGTGGGAGACTAGAAATTTAAAGATGGCTCCATGCTCATCAGGATTCTAATATAGACTTAGTATTGGGGGAGGGAGATAGCACAAGGGGTGTAAACCAGGTGGTATGCAAAGAAACCAGAGAGGCAATCAGTGGAAAACTATCATTAAAGGCCTCAGAGTGGGTAAGTAAGAATTCAAACTACCTATAAAGTGAAGGAGAGAAGAGGCAGCAAACTTTATTAAGGTTGGGAGTGTGTCTTCACATTGACTTGCTGATTAGTAACCAGTTTGTGCACAGATTACAGTAGGGAGATACATTAGCAATGAAGGGGAATGCATAGACAGGCAAATAAACAGGTGGGCATCCATGTGATACAAACTAAGGCAGAAAGCACTGAAAGGCCTGCTTGATGGTTAATTTAGTCACAGGGATCTGAATTAAATGTATACTATCTGTTGGACAGTTAGGATTACTTCACTAGCTGGGGGGAGGACACAAGGCTACAACAGTCAGTTTTATTTACACGCTGAGAACTACTAAGAACTTCAACTAATGTAATAGCTTCACTCTCATAAAACATACAAGTAGAATGCCTGGGTGGACTGACCCTGCTCTTGAGGCTCAAAATGTATATCCTTGTTTAGTTTTGCAGTACTAATTCCTTCTTATACTGTATCCGGCTATGGCTGCTGTGTCCTGACACACGCGCCATGGATACCACACTGTCCAGGCCAATGCCAACTGTAGACTGTCCCTCAGCTAAGGCCAATGGTGATGAGGTATGTAGAGTCAGTATGACTGTGCGTGTGGATGGGGTGGATACTTGTGGGATGTCAACTGGTGGCCCAGCGTCAGCCCCTGACAACCCCACCTGTGCCTCAACACACCTATCCTCATGGTCACTGTCTGTATCAGTGGCATCAGATTCCCTGCGGGAGGGACCCAGCCCCACCACGCAACCTGTGAGGGGGTAACAGGAAATGGCCTGTAAGACCTGTACATCACCACTTAACAGTGCATATACACACACACACACACACACACACACACACACACACACACACACACACACACACACACAAACACACACACGCGCGTGCGCGTGCACACGCACATGTGCACAAACATGCAGACAACCTGGAATTGCAACACACTAATGGACTTTACCTGTATATAGACAAAGTCCCTACTTAATTGTCTGTATTCCTCCATCCAGCATCTGACTTGAATAATTACAATAACTGATGCCAATCACGCAGGTATAATTCATCTAATAGCTCAGACATGTGATCACAACACATGACCTTTTACTCCATTACCTCTTTCCCTTGTTTGGGGTCTGTTTTATCCAGGACACCCTATTGTCATCTGGGTAACACCCTGGTGTGGTCCACATGTGTTATGAATGGCTGCCATTTGTTATTTACTACTGCAGTCAGTCAATGATGTCACATACAAGGGTGGCAATGTAACTGTTGCTCAATAGCTGCATGATCTGTTGCACTAACTACTGTCTATGTGGAGTACATTACAATATGGAAACACTCTGGTGTAGTCTAATGATTCCCCATTGCATTCGTACTGCTGCAGACATGGGTTTACCTTCACATTTCTGCTGTCCGCAGTTAAACTATTATCCCTGATGTGTAGTATTACCTCCCTATGCATCTTTCTGGCTGTGGACACTCATATACTATCGGCTGTCCTGCAATCACAGTTCAGATATGTATTCTTGGTGTCTAATATGTCTGTCCCATGTCCATCTACTGCACGACTCCTAAGGGAAGCTGGCAGGTATGAACAACACCACATACACAAACACACACACACACACACACACACACACACACACACACACACACACACACACACACACACACATGCATAGACATGGACACACACATACACACATAGACATACACACATGCAGTCAACATACATGACAAATACACTCCACCAGAAAGAACCTAAAGACAACTCCAGTACCCCCCTTACACACACAATAGCAGGTGATGGTGCACTACATTATCACACACAGACCTGTAATTACACACATGTCAGCATGCAGGAGATGTGGTGCTCAACAGCATGCAGTGCAACTGTAGTCAATCCCTGTTACCAACATTATACATGGCTCTGATGCATGGCTTCTGTTAGTAGGTGATGGCCCTTCCCCTGGAATACACTGCACCCATGTCCACAGCTTTGCTGTGCATCTGTGCACCACACCTCATGGGTGTACACACCATTGCAGGATGTGTATCTGTGTGTCAGTTATGTATCCTCTGCTGCTCACAGCCTCTGTGTGTTTGTGGATTATATGTGGACACATATGGTTTGTGAATGCCTGATGTGTATTCACACATGTCATCATCAGTGGTGCATGTATGAGTGATAGAATACCATTAGACTGAAAAAAGACACACTTTACTGTACCTATGGTAAGTGTACAGACCATTATTGACATGGCACCCTCTTCCCTGACATGCCATGGCACAACACTACTGCATATGTCAACACTACACATACATGATATGTGACATATGACCTATGCAGTCAATTGCATTACAAGCCATATGTGTCAGTTGTGCAGATTCTGACTGGGATGCATACCATTTGTGGGTGCATATGCATGCACACACATATCATGATGGTGAGTAGCAACAACTTCTATGTGTACTACTGCGGTCACAATACCTGGCAGGGGTATAGTAGCATGGGCCATCGTCATGAACCAGTAGTTGGTCAGTCAGCCCTGCAAATGTTCCCCAAACCTGCCTGTTTGCATGCTAAACACATGCACAGCCCTTGGAGGTCACACAATACCATCACTAGTGCCAAGGAGTCAGTGTTATGTCTGCCACACTTCATGACCTTGACTGTGTGCAGATACAGCCATTCATAGTGGGTTTGTCTCTCCCATCCAGTGCACTGTTGTGTTTCAGGATGACACACCCTCACCATCTCCTGCCACATTGCAAATGCTCGACATCTGTGGCCAACATATGTGTGTCATATTGCAGTATCCCAAACTAGGAACACCATGTGTACTGGCATATTCCCTGCCAATGCATGGCAAACATTCAGGTGTACAGTGGCACCAGCAAGGTACAGATGGGAATGTCATCCCTGGGGTTGGGATGAGGTGTGGATTGTGCAGCACATGTATCATAACTACAACTTTCTGTACTTCCCAACATGGTGCTGGTACATCAGAACACATTGCAACACATGGCTTTGGAAATGTCCTCTCATTATGCAGGACATATCTGTAGTGAGCCCTGGCTGATGTTGCCTGTGATATACATAGGTTCATAGGTGAATACTAGTCTAGTGGTCCTGGGACCTACATAAGTCTAGCCACATGGGTTCCCAGACATGCTTCACCCAATAATGTTATTCCCCTGTGCCCCTGTCAGGCTGTGGCACAGACATATTACCCAGGGTGAATTCCCCATTTCCCATCTAGTTGTCAAGTGTTTTTGTAAAGAGGGCCAATGAGTAGCATTGCCTGACATGAATGAGTAGTCTGTTCCAGAGTGTGGAAATTCCCCAGGACAGGACCCTATCCCTCCAGTATGTTCTGTTTAATGTGTTGATGAGGTTTAGGACCCTGGAGCATGTGTTTGCAGAGGGATTGGGATTTCCTTATGTATAGCATATTCAACTGCTCTGTGTATGACATAGCTGTGTATGTTGGGCAGATGTCACCTGTGCCTGGGCAATGTGCACTGGAGTTGCCACAGTTGTCTGAGATGGTCTGTGTATTGCATGTGTTTGAAGCTGGTAATCCCATTAGTGAGGTGTGTTCTCTATCAGTGAACATGTACAGCATAGGTTCATAGGTTCATAGATAGGTACTAAGCTAACTGCTCTTGTGAGCCATTTTAAGCCTAGCCAGTTATCCCTTGTGAGACTCAAACCCTACACCTTGTGTTTGTAAGGTAAACACCTTAACCATTAGGCTACCCTCCCATTATGGGTAGGTGTGTTAGATGTGTACATGGCCTAAACCTTAGCTATGACATGCACAGTGTATTGCCAAGCATGACCTCAAACCATACTCACCAGCATCAGGCCGCTGCCATGCTGGTGTTCTAGAGGGACCAACATTAATATGAGATAGAGTTGATGTCAGTGGCCACAGATGTGGCATTGCTACAGGGTGGGTGCAATATTACAGTAAAACAACAGTTGAAGTCCACAATACTACAGATTATGCACAACTAATTATCAGTACTACACAGCAACAGACTCTACATCTCACATATGCATGATCTACCTGTACAGATGCACATGCAACAGTGGTCTACTGATATGCCCTGGGACCTTACCTGCATGCTCCATGTCTGGTGTGTGGGTAGCACCCACCTCCATGATTGTATAGGTCTATAGCTCTTGTGAGTGGGCAGGTGCTACCAGGCTCATGAGCAGCTCCTCAACTCTGGTGAGGGGGGGGTGGATGTTATGACCCCCCCCGTGTTGCGAGGTGGTCACCCCGGATGGCAGCGGCACGGCAACGTACATGGCAGAGGAGGTCACTACAATGATAGTAGACCTGCTTATAAGTACAGCTGTGCATGCCGACATCATTTACCCTGTGGACTACAACATTCCACATGGCGGTGCACTCATGCTGATCATGGCTTGTCCTGGAGAAGAGCAGCTGATAGTGCTGGATGAAGCTGTTGATTATGATGTCATCCTCAGCGGCACTGTAGGCTGGACTCCTTGGATGTGCCATTGTCCCTGAAAGACATTAAGATGGAAATATGTCTGAGAACTCATATGGCACGGTTACCATAATACAATGCACATATCAGTCTCCTACCACCATATCAGCGCCAACTAAATGTTCACACAATGCAAGTTTATGACTCCAGTTTATCTACCATTGGGACATATATTGTATTGCACCACGCATTCTGCTATGTGTTTGCAGACATGCTCCCTGTGGGTACACTAGAATTGCTGGCCTGTTACGGAGTATTTCATCTTCATGCCATTGTCACTGCCACTATGTTTCCACATATGCATGTGGTATGCTTGTTATGTGATTGCTACACATCTGCCATTCTGTGTTATTGGGGATATCTATGCATGCAACTATATATATATATATATATATATATATATATATATATATATATATATATATGTATATCTATATATATCTCTGAATATATGCGAACATATTTATCTATCAACCTATATACCATTGTTGTGATAGGATTTATGTGTGAGTCATACATTTATATGTAGCTGTGTATCTCTCTACATTTACAGATCTATAACTGTCCATATGTCCATGCATGTTTGGCTCACAACTTTGGCCTGTCCCGCATTCATCTGGCCAATTGACTTGGAAGATGTCAGGAATGAGGTCAGTCAGGAATGACAATACATTAGAGTTTCAGACTTCATGTTGTTCAGATTATGTGTATTACAACAAATCACTGATAAACTTGCAACGTTTTACATGTATAAGAACAATATTTCACATTTATCCCAATCTGTACCCAATTTTGTCACAGTGTCCAGAATGTTTGCAATAAGAGGTTGAGTGTTATGATATTAGTACAATTCCCTTATGCAGATTGACTGTGCTGCATGATATGTCTGACAATAGTTTGGATTTGTGTATATCTGACATGGTGTAGTGGTAATTCACTATGATTGTGGTATGCAGGGTCCTGGGTTCGAGCCTGGCAGTGGCTGTTAATTTTGTTACTGGGTAGAACAAGGGCGGTGGGATACAGGGTGATTAAGGCACTTTTAAGCAGTTGTAAGCATGTTTGCATGATGGTAAGCATTGCCAATAGTAGGTAACATCTAGTTACACCAGGTTAGCCTCAAAATTGCTTACTTTATGTACACAGTGCTTACCATCGCGCAAACATAAACCTCTGGTTACATATGCTTAAAGATAGTTTGCATCAGATTTGCTTAACCTGTATGCGCATTGCTTGACCCCATGCATACGGCCTTAAACTCGCTTACTACTGCTTATTGCTGCTTATTCTAACTACTGCTTTATGCATTATGATACTGACACCTCACATGTGCATTTACTGCAGTACTCCAGTATCTCTCTCTCTCTCTCTCTCTATATATATATATATATATATATATATATATCTTATTTCATGTCTGCAGTACTCCAGTTCATACTTATATGTTATTCCATGGGTTATGCAACATACATATTACTCATAATGTGCTTTGCCATGGCAAATGGTATGTCTCAGTTCCTTTCCTGTTTCCCCCCTTCTTTCTCACTTACATCCCCAGGTCCCATTAGAATGGGTCCATCCAGCCCCAGCACGCCTCAGTCCATAATGTCATACCCATCATTCCCTCCCCCCCATTCCTCCTCCACAGTAATCATCCTTCTTACAGGTTCCAGCCGAATCTAACCACACCACTACACATTGCCCACTCTCCACTTCTTGGGACCCATCACGTAAGTTGTCTCAACCCATGGATCTTCAGGCTACCCAAACATTTAGTCCGCAAACATACGTACCCTTCTTTGCTTACCTTTGAGGCATGGTATGTTACTCTGAAGACTCTTTTTAGCAGAATTTCTGGGGTCGACCCACCAGGGATGAACATGCATTTGTTTCAAGATTAGACTTAGCAGGTTGACACTGTTTCTCCCACTGGTAGTATCCTGCCAGTAGTCTGAGAAGCTGTGCTGTGCAATGCTCAGCAGTGCTTAATATTCAATTTGCATGATATTTGCCTTTTGTCATTGATGTCTTCTTCATTACATGTTATATATGTGTCGTGTATCCTTGATTCGTGTGTACGTACGCTGTATGGGGTCCTGGGAACTTCAACACTTTATTACAATAACACCTCAATTCTGGACTTACTGCAGTACTCCAATTCACATATTTATGTTATGTAGCAGGTTATACAACATCACACTGTATATAAATTCCTTTCACATGTTCAGCTTGATTTTCCTATGCTGAGGATTTGTTTGTTGGAACCTCATTCTTATTGTGATGGTTTAGTGGTTAACTATTGTGAGTGTAGTCTAGAGGGTGTTGGGTTCACATCCTGCAAAGGCTGGTTACATTTATTTCTGGCCAGAACAGCAGCTGATGCATACAGAGTGATTAAGGCACTTTTAGGCAATTGTAAGCGTTTTTTGTGCTGGTTTGCGTGAAGGTAAGCAATGTTAACCTTCGGTTACATATGCTTACATTGAGTTAGCTTTAGAATTGCTTACCCTGTGTGTGCATTGCTTACCCATGCGCAAATAGGCTTAAAGTTGCTTACTAGTGCTTACATATGCTTACTACTGCTTATTGGTGCTTAAACATGCTTACTAGTGCTTTAGTCATTATAACACCGACACCTCACATGTGCATTTAATGCAGTACTCCAGTTCACATTTAAATGTTATTTAGTAGGTTATACAGCAATAAAATGTTCATATACGGATTTCACATGGAAAATGGTATGTGCTGCAGTGGGACTCAAACCAGGAATGCCTGCTCGTTAGGCAGATGCTTTGCCCACTACACTATTGCTATGCTGCTTCATGTGCATATATCTTCCTTGTTATCCTCTTCAACCTTTTAAGCTGCTTTAACCATAACTAAGCGATGGGTGCACCCGCACACCTACGGTTAGCTGTACTCAGATTAAAAAAATAAATAAAGGGGTTTCTTCAGTTTATTTATATGTGCTGTTGCTATTCTACACATGGGGGACTATTGGTGGGGATAGGCAGACACCTATGAGCGGTCTCACTCATTTATTTCCACCTTCTGCTGTTCTACATTGCAGGGGCATATTTATTCTGAGAGCTCTGCTCTCAGACATGCCCCTGCACTCATACACACTCCGTGTAAGCCTAGAAGGTCGAGGAGCATGCCTTCATTAATATGCATGGCGCTCTGCCATCATCCTCCTACATGGGCACTAACGTGCAGGACTAAGCTAGTCCTGTATGGAAGATTAGTGAATCCGGGGGACTGTGTTTACTGTGACTTATAACATTCAGTTTAAGGCCTAGAATCTAAAGAATACTACTACTATATAAATAGTTTGCACTGAAGGGTTTCCCATTTATACTTCTCTCATAACCCCATATGGTTCCAGAGGTATGAACATTTGTTTCAAATGTGAGGACATAATTTGATTCTGTGAAAAGACTTAGGCTCCGCCCATTGGAAGTTACGGTGCAAACCTCCGGAGCTCCATCTGTTTTGAGGTACAGATGTATAATTTTCAGCTAAAATTAAGCAGCCAAATGTTATTTAATTTCAATGTAATTTGCCCAAAACATAATAAAAAATCCTGTTTATTTGTGACTGCAAATTAATTAGCTAAGAAACATGAAAATATTCAATGTACCATATTTTACGTGTTGTTTGGTTGGATCCTGGAAAGTGTGTAACTCTTACGTCTTATTTAATTTCTCCATGTCTCTTGGATTTCTAATACTGTGGTGGAAATGGATCCCAGTCCTAAAGTTCAAGAAATTAGTGTTGTATCAATTTTTGATGTTAGCCAAAAGTGCAACAGTAAGAAAATGTGGAATTGCTGTGAAACCTAAAACACCATTAATTCACTGTTTATTTTTAAGAAAGGCAAAAGGTCCTACAAATACTATAGGGGCTTATGTTACTAAGCTGAAGAATGAATTCAAAGATTATGTATTTGGTGAGTTACATGATTTTACAATGAGAGAGAATAGCCTGCAACATAGTAAAAGGTAACATAATGGGCAGGCTTTTATAAGATACTATGAGCGAGGTGCTGTAAGCAGTAAAGAGTTTTGAAATGATCAAGATAGTAGTTACAGATGTCCGTCATTAACTACTATAATATGAATAAGCTAGTTGTGTTGCAAGTATAGCTCAGCCAGAGAGATAGAGGAGCTGTGATACTGCAAGAGAACATATTGTTGTCTATGTACCAACAGCGTTTACAAATCGACAAAATAAATTTAATTATTAGTAGTGCTATTTGTGAGAAACCTCATGGATATGTCCATGTCAAGGAGTTAAACTGCAAGCAGGAGCCCTGGGAAAATATATTAAGACAATATTTATTGAGACATCAGTTTAGAGTATAACATTTTGTCTGAAGATAAGCTTGGAGCACTGAGGTATATAGGTAGTGAACAGACTGCTGTGAGAGCATTACCAACATACTCTAACTACTGAATGATGCCACTAGCTCAAAGACTGCTGACATGATTATGAAAATTAAAATTCAAAAATGTTTTTCAAATCATAGGACTAAAAGAGAAATTTGTACCAATATTTAGGATATTTAAAGCAAATTTACAGCACAAAAACAAAGAGATAATGTGTACAGAATCAGTTATATAGTTACATAGATAGACTTCTCAGATACTATGGAGAAGCATACCAATTATATCTTCCATGATAATGCTGATTAATTTATATATTCAGAATGCCCCATAGCAAGGATTTTGACAGATAAAGTTAGATGAAGAAAGATTTAAATTATCTACATTTAATGTACTATTAGTACTGCATAGATTCCATGGACTTCTATTTCACATTTCACCAGCACTACAGATATTACAAAGTGATGCAGTGCGGTTAGTTGAATGCTTGGAATATATTGTAAATACAAATGATCATCTATTCATGTGAGATCAGCAGACAGAGTAAA
>NC_056740.1:487171771-487261771 GCF_019279795.1 Protopterus annectens | reverse complement strand
CTGTAGTCACTCTTCCTTTGTGGAGAGGAATGATTGTAGGAGTGTGCCATTCGGTAGGGACAAAGCCTGAGATGAGGATGTGATTGAACAGGGCACACAGGTGAGGTGCCAGTTCATTCTGTAGCTCATGTAAAACACAGCCAGGGATATTGTCAGGTCCCATAGATGCTGTATTCTTGGTCTTGGACAGTGCTGCTTTAACCTGTGCAGCAGTAATACTGGGTTCCTGGCAATCTACTGCTATTGTGATTGGTCTTTTGGTGGGGAGAGAGGGGTAAAGTTGGCACTGAATCTGTCGGCCAGTATATTGGCAATATCTGTTGGCTCAGTATAGGAGGAACCATTGTGCAACAGCTCCAAGCAAATCTGGATATTGCTGTGGAGATTCTTTACATAAATATAGAAGGCCTTGTGGTTGTCTTTACTATCTGCTCTAATTCTGTTTTCATAGCTAGCTTTAGAGGATTTTATGAGGGATCTCAACTTTTTGTTGAGGCTGATAAGGGAGTTTTTCCAGTCTTGGGACTTCACCTTATTTCTCACCAGTTTCCTCCTTCTGTTGTAGAGTTTGTTTATGGCAGAGTACCACCAGATTGGCTTTCTTTTTTTGGAGGAGAGCATCTTGGTTCTATTGGGAATGGCGAGATCCATGCATTTGTGTATGTGTTCATACAGGGTATTAGTGTATGATTCAGCGGTCATGCAGCTGTTCTCCAATTGCATGGGTGCCGTGAAGTTAGCCACCTCTGTTTTTAGGAGACCAAAATTAGCTTTGGAAAAGTTTTTCATGGTGGTTACCTTTGCAGGGTGTGGATTTCCAAGTTGATTAGTTTGAGGTCAGATCTAACTGGGGAGGAGTTGACTATTGGTACAGAGCAACGGTCACCCATGTTAGTAATGACCAGGTCAAGGATGTTGCTACCTCTAGTGGGGGTAAGAATGAGCTGGTCCAGGGCACTGGAATTAATGAATTTGAGGAAACGTTGGGCAAGTGTATTGGTACATGAGTAGTTTTCTCAGTTAATGGAGGGGCAGAAATCGCCCAGTATGAGAGTGTTAGGTTGGACCCTAATATTCTCCAGGGTGCTTAAGAATGTGGAGTGTGAGTCTTGGGTCATGGTTGAGGACCTATAGCAGGCTATGACCTGAATCGACGTCTTACCCAATCTTAGCTGCACCTGACGTATCTCTGATGCATCATGTTGGGCTACCAGTCTGGAGGTGTGCACATCCTTTATGAATATGGAAACACCACCACCTTTGGAGCTTTGGTCCAAGTTCTAGGGCTAGAAGGTATAGAATGAGTTATAGCCTGGTGGTGCAGGGGTGCTATCTGCTGCCTTGAACCAGGTCTCTGTTACAGCACAGATGTCAATGTTCTCCATTTTAAGGAGTGCTTCGAGTGAGTGCATTTTGAGATTTAGACTTCTAGCGTTGAGCAGCATGACCCTCAGATTGCATTTGTTTGTAGCTGTTACAGTGGTAATTTGGTCTTTGGAACACTGCGTAAAAAGGCACTATATGGGTGGCAAGAGCCTTGGCCAGTATCTGGATGCCCAGGGGTGACAGATGCAGGGCATCTCTGGCAAAGCATCTAGGTCTGTCAATCATGTCATCCCAGGCAGACAGATACTGTATCCCCTTAGAATGACACCAGAAACTTAGCCAATTGTTAAACGAAAAAAATATAATAAAAATATGATACGATATGAGAGATGGTGGGTGATAAGGAAAATAAAATAAAATAAGAACAAAGGATTGGGATGCTGGAGGAAGTAGTCAAATATTTAGAAGAAATATATTAAAAGAAAAAAGTAAGGGAAGAAATGAAATTGGGCATTATAAAGTTAATTACAGCCCTGAGAAAAATATAAGATCTCGCAGAAGAATATAAGTAAGGAGAAGATACTATGCCAGAATGAAGCACTGGGTATGAATTTTATGAAAAAATGTCAAAAGATAAAAATAAATATTTCTTATAAGTACTCAGTGTTCAGTTTGATGATGAATTGCAAGATAAAAATACATATATGGGACTAATAAAATACATGTATGGGACTAATAAAATACATGTATGGGACTAATAAAATACATATATGGGACTAATAAAATACATGTTTGGGGCTAATAAAATACATATATGGGACTAATAAAATACATGCATGGGACTAATAAAAGTATTTTTCAAAAAATGTGACAAGACAAAACTGGAAAAGTTGAGACGTATCTTTAGGAAATGTAGTTTACAAAATTATGATGAGCATTTTACAAGAGAACTTTTTACTAAAGGAAGCAATAGGACCTACAGTATATGGAGAGAAGGTAACAAATATCAGAGAGATGTCACTGATAGCACATGAAAGCACACTGATCGTGTTGAATAAATATAGAGCAAAACCGAAAGTGTTATAATGTATTAAGAAGTGTATGATTGTTCTTAAGTAAAGCCAGTAGTTAATAGATGGCTGTAGGAGAGAATCAAAGTGTGTAAAGTAAGGATGTCCTTTAAGCATGATATTAATTGGACTAATAATGAATGGGCTTATAGGAAAAGTGAAAAAAAAAACAAGAGTGGACGTTCATATAATATTTTGGGTAAGTCAAGAGTCTTTTTATAATGAACTATGTTGATTATTTAGTATTTTACAGTAAATAGCAACATCTGGGTGACTGAAGTAATGCAATGTTTAACAGATACATTGCAGAAAGGTTTGACTAACAGCAAAGAAAAAAGTAGAAGGTGTGGGGGCATGATTACTGTGCATGAAATTCACTTTAATATGAAATAAATTAAGGTTTTGAGTACAAATTTTGGGGAAGAAGTCAGACAAGCACAATGGGAGGAAGTATTTCAGGATTTATATGACATAATACAGTTGTAGAAAATGTGCAATTTATCTTTTTGATGCATAATTGCTTTTTATTTATCATCTTCCTCACGTGGATTTATTGATAAATTATATCTAAATATGTCGGGGCATATTTTTTAAAGATTCTTTATTCAAGCACAATAACGAATCATTTTAGCTAACTTTCATCATATTACACAGTCCAATAGAATAAATGCATATCCTACAACCACATCAAATGTATAACTCTAAACTTGTGACATGCCACAATGTGCACGATTGAATGCTATTTGATATTCATTAAATGTCTCTAGAGCCACAAAATAAAGGAAATTGGCAGAAAATGCTAATGAAAGCATAAAGAGTGGAAGTAACTACAAATGAACCAAAATCTACCGTGGTGGAGCCATTCAGTAAGCTCTAAGGCAATGCTTACTGTAGCATTTGTCATGAACTCCACAACTCTTTGGACTACAGGCACAAACAACTACACTTAGAAAAAACGTTAGGAGTTGGTGCTACTATTAATACACTGTATGTGCAACAGGTTTTAAATTAGGGTGCTGCTTCTGCTGCTACCAGACCTCAGGCAAGAATAAGAAGGGTGTTACACCCTGTTTGACTTATCAGTCATATCCAATGATTGAAACGTCCACAGAGGCTCCTCACTAAATGAATACAGGACATAAGTAATATGCCCTATGCAGACTGTCTCAAGGTGCTATCCCTGTATTCTGTCTCCTACAGACTTTTGAGGGGAGATCTATGTCTGGCATACAGGGCATTGTTAGACCCCACTCTGATGGACCTCCTGCATATCCACAAAACAAGCAACACCAGAATTACCCATTCTAAAGGCTTGAACCTTGTCTGTGATATAAATAGGACCTGCTAGAGAAATAGGCATATATCCCAGAGACTACCCTGTCTATGGAACAGGCTCCCCATCCATGTGAAGCAGAGTTCCTCCCTAAGCCAATTCAAGTGCAACTTAGACAGTTGCATGGGAAACTGCAAATTCATCCCTGGTCTGGCACCTATGTCTCTAATGGACACAGCAACCTGCCAATGTTTCATCTCCCAGACCCATGCTTACACTTATCAGGGGTATCAGAACTTGTCAGAGATTTGGGATGCATGGCTAGGCTTAAAAAGGCCCTTGTGGTCATTAGCCTAGTAAATATGTATGAACCTATGAATCATGACCTGCATGATACAGAAATTGCAGAGTGATACAGGTTGGACAGTGAAACACCTCAGAAAATATACAACCTCTGCTGCCACTACCACAGGTTCAAGGGAAATTGTGGAGACCCTATCCAGTGGAAACAAATATCTGTGTAGCGTTATGTATATTATCTACTGGTACTTTCCAGAGACCCACAGGCATCAGTGCCACAACATGCAAGGGATCATATTTGTTTCACACCTCATGGAACAGAGCAAGAACCATGCATGAATTTTATGCAGTAGCACAATTCCTTGAAGTGCTGGGGGTCATGGATTCCACACACATAAAAATAAACCCCTGCACCCAGGGAACAAGGATGGAGGTATATCAACAAAAAATGTTACCACTCTGTAAACAGTCAGGATGTCTTTAATGCCCAAAGGATCATCTACAATGTCTGTGCAGGTAACCCAGACAGTTTTTACAACTGAAACATATCTCACACCTGTCAACTGTACACCAGGTTTGCTGGAGTGACATTTCTCAAGGGCATATAGTGGGGAATGCAGGGCCCTGGCTCATGACACTAATGAGAAACCCACACAACCCAGCTGAGCAAGGATACAAGTAGGTCCACATTCAAACTAGGAATATCATAACATTTGTGTTTGGATTGCTCACATCAAGGTTCCAGTGTCTAGATACATCAGGACATGCACTTCTGCCAAAATAATTACAGTCTGTGAAATGTTACACAATATAATTGTCTGGAATAAGCTTCAACAAGGACAGGAAAGTGCAGGACCACACTTGCAATTACCACAGACAGGGCCAGCAGCAGCAACAGATACAGGTGAGGAGTCTGAGGGAGAACCACCAGCCGCAGATGCTGCTAGTGACAGAGGACTGCATGGTATGTCCTGGCTCTGGCCAAGAGGCACAGGATACCACACACACAGTCACTACCTGTTTCATACAAATAGGACAACTGTTGCCTGTCAAACTCCACAACCTTTACTTAACCATGTGATGACTGTGTTCTGATAGTCTGGACAGGAACAATAGCCAAGGACAGAATGTGTACCTGCAGTAATGACAAGGAACCTGTAACAAAAATAAAAAGGTTACATAATCAAGTATTTTCATATGGAAATATGCAAATGCTTCTAAGCTGAACATTTGTCTGAGGTGTACATTTATGTCACAAATAGCTTATATGTCTGATGTTTGCAGTATGCAGTTACATATTCTACCCAATAATGTGAATCGAGGGTTTCACTTGATGTCTACATACATGGAACAGGTCAATGAAGCTCTCATATCATTTCTGCAAGTACAGCATGATGCACGACTGAAGTACCTGTTGGTTCTGATGCTTTACATGATGCAAGACTGAAGTACCTGTTGGTTCTGATGCTTTACATGATGCAAGACTGAAGTACCTGTTGGTTCCAATGCTTTACATGATGCAAGACTGAAGTACCTGTTGGTTCCAATGCTTTACATGATGCAAGACCGAAGTACCTGTTGGCTCCAATGCTTTACATAATGCAAGACTGAAGTACCTGTTGGCTCCAATGCTTTACATGATGCAAGACCGAAGTACCTGTTGGTTCCAATACTTTACATGATGCAAGACTGAAGTACCTGTTGGTTCCAATGCTTTACATGATGCAAGACTGAAGTACCTGTTGGTTCCAATGCTTTACATGATACACAACTGAAGTACCTGTTGGCTCCAATGCTTTACATGATGCAAGACTGAAGTACCTGTTGGCTCCAATGCTTTACATGATGCAAGACTGAAGTACCTGTTGGTTCCAATGCTTTACATGATGCAAGACTGAAGTACCTGTTGGTTCCAATGCTTTACATGATGCAAGACTGAAGTACCTGTTGGCTCCAATGCTTTACATGATGCAAGACTGAAGTACCTGTTGGTTCCAATGCTTTACATGATACACGACTGAAGTACCTGTTGGCTCCAATGCTTTACATGATGCAAGACTGAAGTACCTGTTGGCTCCAATGCTTTACATGATGCAAGACTGAAGTACCTGTTGGTTCCAATGCTTTACATGATGCAAGACTGAAGTACCTGTTGGCTCCAATGCTTTACATGATGCAAGACTGAAGTACCTGTTGGTTCCAATGCTTTACATGATGCAAGACTGAAGTACCTGTTGGTTCCAATGCTTTACATGTTGCAAGACCGAAGTACCTGTTGGCTCCAATGCTTTACATGATGCAAGACTGAAGTACCTGTTGGTTCCAATGCTTTACATGATGCAAGACTGAAGTACCTGTTGGTTCCAATGCTTTACATGATACAAGACTGAAGTACCTGTTGGCTCCAATGCTTTACATGATGCAAGACTGAAGTACCTGTTGGTTCCAATGCTTTACATGATGCAAGACTGAAGTACCTGTTGGTTCCAATGCTTTACATGATGCAAGACTGAAGTACCTGTTGGCTCCAATGCTTTACATGATGCAAGACTGAAGTACCTGTTGGCTCCAATGCTTTACATGATGCAAGACTGAAGTACCTGTTGGTTCCAATGCTTTACATGATGCAAGACTGAAGTACCTGTTGGCTCCAATGCTTTACATAATGCAAGACTGAAGTACCTGTTGGTTCCAATGCTTTACATGATGCAAGACCGAAGTACCTGTTGGTTCCAATGCTTTACATGATGCAAGACTGAAGTACCTGTTGGCTCCAATGCTTTACATGATACAAGACTGAAGTACCTGTTGGTTCCAATGCTTTACATGATGCAAGACTGAAGTACCTGTTGGTTCCAATGCTTTACATGATGCAAGACCGAAGTACCTGTTGGCTCCAATGCTTTACATGATGCAAGACTGAAGTACCTGTTGGTTCCAATGCTTTACATGATACACGACTGAAGTACCTGTTGGCTCCAATGCTTTACATGATGCAAGACTGAAGTACCTGTTGGTTCCAATGCTTTACATGATGCAAGACTGAAGTACCTGTTGGCTCCAATGCTTTACATGATGCAAGACTGAAGTACCTGTTGGCTCCAATGCTTTACATAATGCAAGACTGAAGTACCTGTTGGTTCCAATGCTTTACATGATGCAAGACTGAAGTACCTGTTGGCTCCAATGCTTTACATAATGCAAGACTGAAATACCTGTTGGCTCCAATGCTTTACATGATGCAAGACCGAAGTACCTGTTGGTTCCAATGCTTTACATGATACAAGACTGAAGTACCTGTTGGTTCCAATGCTTTACATGATACAAGACTGAAGAACCTGTTGGCTCCAGTGCTTTACATGATGCAAGACTGAAGTACCTGTTGGTTCCAATGCTTTACATGATACAAGACTGAAGTACCTGTTGGCTCCAATGCTTTACATAATGCAAGACTGAAGTACCTGTTGGCTCCAATGCTTTACATGATACAAGACTGAAGTACCTGTTGGCTCCAATGCTTTACATGATGCAACACTGAAGTACCTGTTGGTTCCAATGCTTTACATGATGCAAGACCGAAGTACCTGTTGGTTCCAATGCTTTACATGATACAAGACCGAAGTACTTGTTGGTTCCAATGCTTTACATGATACAAGACTGAAGTACCTGTTGGCTCCAATGCTTTACATGATACAAGACTGAAGTACCTGTTGGTTCCAATGCTTTACATGATGCAAGACTGAAGTACCTGTTGGTTCCAATGCTTTACATGATGCAAGACCGAAGTACCTGTTGGCTCCAATGCTTTACATGATGCAAGACCGAAGTACCTGTTGGTTCCAATGCTTTACATGATGCAAGACTGAAGTACCTGTTGGTTCCAATGCTTTACATGATACAAGACTGAAGTACCTGTTGGCTCCAATGCTTTACATGATGCAAGACTGAAGTACCTGTTGGTTCCAATGCTTTACATGATGCAAGACTGAAGTACCTGTTGGCTCCAATGCTTTACATGATGCAAGACTGAAGTACCTGTTGGCTCCAATGCTTTACATAATGCAAGACTGAAGTACCTGTTGGTTCCAATGCTTTACATGATGCAAGACTGAAGTACCTGTTGGCTCCAATGCTTTACATAATGCAAGACTGAAATACCTGTTGGCTCCAATGCTTTACATGATGCAAGACCGAAGTACCTGTTGGTTCCAATGCTTTACATGATACAAGACTGAAGTACCTGTTGGTTCCAATGCTTTACATGATACAAGACTGAAGAACCTGTTGGCTCCAGTGCTTTACATGATGCAAGACTGAAGTACCTGTTGGTTCCAATGCTTTACATGATACAAGACTGAAGTACCTGTTGGTTCCAATGCTTTACATGATACAAGACTGAAGTACCTGTTGGTTCTGATGCTTTACATGATGCAAGACTGAAGTACCTGTTGGCTCCAATGCTTTACATGATGCAACACTGAAGTACCTGTTGGTTCCAATGCTTTACTTACAATACTAACTGAAATACAATGAGGTTCAACAATTATATATGCAATAATTTACAAATAAGTAGAAACAAGAAATCAAATAGATTTCTTCTGCAATACATACTGATAAATGGAAGCTTGTGAGTAGGCAAGCATTAGCTATCCACTATGAACATTAGACATATATGCAACCCTGAATCACAAAGACATGCAAAGAGCAGGGCACAGTCATCATCATTTGCACGGGAGGGCGAAGGAGGGCAACGTTGACACTAAAAGAGTGAGTGTGTGCAAGTAAGAAACAATATATCTATCAGGGTATACAGCAGTCAGGGACAGTAACAACAGATATATTAGCATTGTGAAATGGTATGGACTAGTGATTTTCTTTTAAATGTGTGTATGTGTGTCTGCATGAACACAATCAAGCTCTATGCCACCAGTATGTCCTGGCATCTTGGACAAGTGTGAGCTGTGCATGGTAGAGCAGTCAGTTCAGTGTAATCTCCCTTAGTACTAGAATTACATCTGTCAGGAGATGCACTGCTACTTTCAAAGCCTCGGCTAGAAGTTAGGGTTCTAACGGAATGTGAGTGATGTCTGCTGGATGAGCTGTCTTCACAACTATGCAGGACAACTACAACATGACGAACCACATCTGGGTATGGACACCACAGTCACTGACAGAACAGTGGGAGTAGTGTCACTGTGGCAGTGAGATCTTACACAGTCACATCTGCTAACACCAGAAGAGGTACCAGCTCTCCAGCCATGTGGATGCTCACCCTCTGTCAGCAGATGTTCCATGACAGACACTGCCTGAGCCAGTGTGTCATTCATCCTATCCAAGGAGTCACCCACATAGCTCACAGAGTCACTCACGTGTCAGAATGCTTGATGTTTAGTAGTCACACTATCACTTCCATGGCCTAGGTGAAACATGCCTGTGGCTCCACTACAGCCCTACACATACGTCTGGTGGCACCTAATGATGGATCAGCATCAGGAAGGTGGACAGCAGGCCTCCTGTGAGCATATCTATCAACCATCTTGTGTGCCACCTCACCCTCATGATGGCTACAGGGAGAAGCAACCAGTTCTACAACTGTAGTAACCGTACTACCTTTATCAACTGTATGATCTTTGACCTGTCCTATATCAGAGTTCTGTGTGTCCTGGGTATGTATAGGCATTCTGATTGTGTCCAAAATATGGGCAGGGGCTGAGGGAGCCAGCTCAGTGTCAGAATGACCCTCTGTACCCTGAGATTGTGTCTCTTCATTGCCACTGTCATCATCAGAGGCTACCGATACACTGATATCAGGTGGTAGGCATTCTTTACCACTATCATTATCAGAGGCTACCAATACACTGACATCAGGTGGTAGGCATTCTTCACCACTATCATCATCAGAGGCTACTGATACACTGACATCAGGTGGTAGGCGTTCTTCACCACTATCATCATCAGAGGCTATCAATACACTGACATCAGGTGGTAGGCATTCTTCACCACTATCATCATCAGAGGCTACCGATACACTGACATCAGGTGGTAGGCGTTTTTCACCACTATCATCTTCAGAGGCTACGATACACTGACATCAGGTGGTAGGCGTTTTTCACCACTATCATCATCAGAGGCTACCGATACACTGACATCAGGTGGTAGGCGTTTTTCATCACTATCATCATCAGAGGCTACCGATACACTGACATCAGGTGGTAGGCATTTTTCACCACTATCATCATCAGAGGCTACCGATACACTGACATCAGGTGGTAGGCGTTCTTCAGTGCCAAGCTCTGCTTATGATAACAAGAATAAGCATAACAAAGAGAGAACGAGAGAAGGAAATTGGTCAAAGCCTTTGCTTTTATGAAAGGTATGTTAAACTATAATAGATGGTAAAGCAACACAAGCATTACTTTCAGTTAGACCTGAATCAATCTTATATACAGTAATAACAATAACCGATGTGTGCTTACCATGTGCAGGGGATCTCGAAGACTGCAATCCAGATGTCCCTGTGTGTAAGACAGGGAAAGGAATGAAGGCTGATAAGTATCCCAGTGTAAATGAACCAAGAAAAAGAGAACAACCCCCCTTACATGTGCAGAGGAAGAATGTCCTCATACAAAAATCTGCTGATCAGTTGAATTTCTCCCTCCAGCACCCTCCTTTATCTCTCTATTACAGTGTCATCTGATGCACACTTATCACTGGTGCTAGATCTATCAGACATATATAACATATTTGCATATAAAGATATACCTTTTCTAAACCCCAGCACACAAGTCTTCAGTGCACAGACCATGATTTCTCAGTCTTTGGTCCCAAACTGTGGGAATATTTCCCTTCTTTTCTTAAAGATCACTCCTCTTACTCAATTTTCCAATCGTAACTAAAACACATTATAAGACTCTAGCGAAATGCCTCTGCTCTCTCTTTGGTGATATAACGTAACCCCTTCTTACCCTGCTTTGCTGTACATACCTTGCTCTGAATCTACATTTCGTTATGATTCTTTCAGCTCGACTGCACTGGTATTGACTTTGTATATAATGCATGAATACATTGTCAAGAACCAAAAAACGAAAGGTAACCAGTAAAAGAATGGACCCCACAGCTTCCAAAGCAAGGTTTATTATTATTGTGACTGTCATTTTAATGTAGAAAAAAATGAAACATAATGCTGCTTTTAGAAAGATAAATTCACACTGTGAAAATGTATTAGCAAGGAAGGTTAGGAAATTACAGCATGATCTAACTGAATACAGGGAGGGGAAAGCCTACCCACCCCCAAAGAGGGTTTATAACAGTGCAATTTTGGAAGGGGAAAATGTCCATGACCAAATGCTTGCTCAGGAAGTTCCAACACTATGCACAACATCCCTTTAGAAGACCCCCCCTGGGGAAGCGAAAGAATCACACAAAAACAGGGACAATACAATATGTACAATCAATATAACCAGTTTCAGGGGAGGGGGGGCAGGGGGTAGGGTGGAACAGCAACAACAGAAATTTCATGAGGAAGAACAGTCGGGAGAGGACAATGCATGGAAAAGTAGAGAATGGACATGGTAGGGGGGATATTTTGGTTACGGAGAATGGTAAAAAAGTTACAAATAACAACTTCAACATTTTTAATTACACAGATGTAAAGATAAAAAATGAACATTTCTCATTATTTACAAAGGGCTTTCAGTTCGTTCCTACCAAGCCATTTAATATGGTCAACACCTTGGTGGACCTCAAGTTATTTTTGAGGAAATTAAACCTTAAACTGTTTTTTAAAGGGAGAAGTAGGGATGAACATAAATTGAGGGGGCCAAGTACCTTTAATCCCCCCCTTAACCCCATCTTGAGAATATTTGAAGAAATAGTGGAGCAGGACATTAGGAAAATAAACAATTATAAGAAAACGGGGAGAAATTTAAACCATTTGGAAGAAGGTTTGATTGAAGAACTGATTCAAAACAAATGTAGAATTATGAAACCCGACAAGGGGGTTGGGATGGTGCTTATGTACATGACTGACTATGAAACAAAGATATTTGAGATTCTAAATGATGTAGAGAAATATAGTGTAGCATCCAAAAAATGCGATACATGTTTCATGTGCTAAGATTCAGTATTACTTAAAGGATCACTTGCTACAGGGAGCAATTACTAAGAAATTATTTGATTTTTTATATGTGGAAAAAACACGTATTCCGGTAATATTTGGGATACCCAAAATGCATAAGGGAACAGAAAACTTGGCTTATAAATCTATTGTATCAGGAGCTGGCTATATTACAGAACCTTTGGCCATATTTGTGGATCACCACCTAAAGAGTTTTTTGGGTTCATTAAACCACATTACTAAAGAGTCATGGGATTTTCTAAGGAACATGACCGGTGACAAATACAGCAACACAGTAATTATGGTCACTGTGGATGTTGTGGAGTTATTCCCCAGCATCCCACATGGGTTAGGCCTTGAATGGTTCCAGGATGTACTGACTGGAGTTAGATATTTGGATGCTAACACTATAAATCTGATTGTTGAAGTTTTGGAAACTACCTTGAGGAACAATTATATGTTTTTCAGTGGTGAATACTACAAGCAAGAAAGTGGTGTGGCTATGGGGGCGGCATGTGCCCCCTCTATGCCAACCTAGTATTATACTAGTGGGAGAAAAAAGACATCATGGAAACTACGTGGTCTAGGTACATAACTTAGTACACCAGATTCCTTAACGATAATTGTTTTCTTTGGGATAGGCCAATGGAATAATTGACTACCTTCTTGACTTACATTAATGATGCCACCTCATTTTTGAGATTTTCTTACACAGTCTTCCTTCAGGAAATTAATTATTTGGATGTTACACTATATAAAGACCTGACAAACAACTGCTTCCAGTCTACTATTTTCAGGAAACATACATTTCCTAATTCATATCTCCATTTGGAGAGTAGTCATCCTATCTATCAAAAAAAGGGCATTGTCAAGGGACAGCTCATTAGAGCTTCAAGGATGTGTAGTGATGATAGGATGTTTAATCAAGAAGTAAATTTTATTAAAGAATTATTCACTCAGAGGGGATACCCCATGGGTATGGTGGAAACTTTGGTAGAGGAAGTGACCTGGGAAAGGGAAGTTAAATATCCCCCATTGTTAGGTAAAGGAAGTGACATTCCTATTTATCATGAATGCATACAAGTAGAATATGACAGTGTCGTTATTCACACTTTTACTAGTAATTCTTCTGAAGTGGAGGGGATCATCAGAAAACATGGGGCTATTCTGAAAATACACGAGGAAACAGGGTGTTGGATCTCAGATGTACCACAATTTATTAGAAAAATATTTAAATCTTAAAGAAAGATTTGAAAGAGGGATTACTTATTATAATAAAGGAGCAAAGAGTAGGAAGGTTACTTACAGGTGTGACAGGTGTAACCAATGTAGGTATATTCTCGGAAAGGAAGAGGTTAATTTAACAACTAGGAATCATAGGGTTTGAAGTAATGGTTACTACACTTGTAATAGTGCTGGGGTGGTATATCTGGTTGTGTGTGAATCATGTTACAGCTTTTACATTGGAAAGACAGAAAGTAATCTCAGGAGAAGAATATACGAACATGTATATGATATTTCAAAGCAAAAAGAAACCAGTGCACTTTACAAACATTCATTACCATGCCCCAATTACAATTTTAAGTTCATGGTTGTAGAACAGGTTATAGGGGATGCCAGGGGAGGTAACTGGGAAAGCAAGCTGGAGTATAAGGAACTATACTGGCAGATAAAACTTGATGCTGGAAAACTCCCTGGTTTGAATGACTGTATAAGTATTTCTAGTGTTTTGAAGCTGAGATCAGCCAAATTATCATGATATTATGTACAACTTGTTGGATTTGATTAACAATACCCCTTTGCAACAGACAAATATTATTAGTGAGTCCATATATTGTATTTACGCTATAGTATTTTTGAATATGTTTTTAAATGTGTTCATTTTTACCTGAGAAAAGGTATGTGTCTTTAAATTCATGTTGAAGTTAATAGACAGTACTACCATTGGTTCTTTTGAATGGCTGCACCTATATAAATAGGACTTAGAAAGTGTAATACTTGTTCTGAGGAAGCCTGACATTCAGTTAGGTGAAAACGCTTAACATTGTACTTGTGCCTTGTGTATTTTATCACAGCTGTGGAGTATTGTACTTGTGCCTTGTGGATTTTATCACAGCTGTGGAGTATTGCACTTGTGTCTTGTGGATTTTATCACAGCTGTGGAGTATTGTACTTGTGCCTTGTGGATTTTATCACAGCTGTGGAGTATTGTACTTGTGCCTTGTGGATTTTATCACAGCTGTGGAGTATTGTACTTGTGCCTTGTGGATTTTATCACAGCTGTGGAGTATTGTACTTGTGCCTTGTGGATTTTATCACAGCTGTGGAGTATTGTACTTGTGCCTTGTGTATTTTATCACAGCTGTGGAGTATTGTACTTGTGCCTTGTGTATTTTATCACAGCTGTGGAGTATTGTACTTGTGCCTTGTGGATTGTATCACAGCTGTGGAGTATTGTACTTGTGCCTTGTGGATTCTATCACAGCTGTGGAGTATTGTACTTGTGCCTTGTGGATTGTATCACAGCTGTGGAGTATTGTACTTGTGCCTTGTGGATTCTATCACAGCTGTGGAGTATTGTACTTGTGCCTTGTGGATTTTATCACAGCTGTGGAGTATTGTACTTGTGCCTTGTGTATTTTATCACAGCTGTGGAGTATTGTACTTGTGCCTTGTGGATTGTATCACAGCTGTGGAGTATTGTACTTGTGCCTTGTGGATTCTATCACAGCTGTGGAGTATTGTACTTGTGCCTTGTGGATTGTATCACAGCTGTGGAGTATTGTACTTGTGCCTTGTGGATTGTATCACAGCTGTGGAGTATTGTACTTGTGCCTTGTGGATTTTTTCACAACTGTGGAGTATTGTACTTGTGCCTTGTGGATTTTATCACAGCTGTGGAGTATTGTACTTGTGTCTTGTGGATTTTATCACAGCTGTGGAGTATTGTACTTGTGCTTTGCGGATTTTATCACAGCTGTGGAGTATTGTACTTGTGCCTTGTGGATTTTATCACAGCTGTGGAGTATTGTACTTGTGCCTTGTGGATTCTATCACAGCTGTGGAGTATTGTACTTGTGCCTTGTGGATTGTATCACAGCTGTGGAGTATTGTACTTGTGCCTTGTGGATTTTATCACAGCTGTGGAGTATTGTACTTGTGCCTTGTGGATTTTATCACAGCTGTGGAGTATTGTACTTGTGTTTTGTGGATTTTTTCACAACTGTGGAGTATTGTACTTGTGCCTTGTGGATTTTTTCACAACTGTGGAGTATTGTAATTGTGCCTTGTGGATTTTATCACAGCTGTGGAGTATTGTACTTGTGTCTTGTGGATTTTATCACAGCTGTGGAGTATTGTACTTGTGCCTTGTGGATTTTATCACAGCTGTGGTGTATTGTACTTGTGCCTTGTGGATTTTTTCACAGCTGTGGAGTATTGTACTTGTGCCTTGTGGATTGTATCACAGCTGTGGAGTATTGTACTTGTGCCTTGTGGATTTTTTCACAGCTGTGGAGTATTGTACTTGTGCCTTGTGGATTTTATCACAGCTGTGGAGTATTGTACTTGTGCCTTGTGGATTGTATCACAGCTGTGGAGCATTGTACTTGTGCCTTGTGGATTTTTTCACAGCTGTGGAGTATTGTACTTGTGTCTTGTGGATTTTATCACAGCTGTGGAGTATTGTACTTGTGCCTTGTGGATTTTATCACAGCTGTGGAGTATTGTACTTGCACTTTGTGGATTTTACTACCTCCACTGTTTTTTCTCTGAGCTGTTTTGACTGTTTTTATCCAGTTTCTTGGAGCTGTGTCGAGTCGAATGGACTGCACAGGGAATAAACCTTGCTTTGGAAGCTGTGGTGTCCATTCTTTTGCATGAATACATAGTGTTTTGCTAGTAACTCTGTATACAATGTGATGCATCTTATCTTTATACCCTCAAACTAATTCTGATATTCATATAGCTCTAGTATATATCACAACAATATTATGTTTAACCCCTGGCTGTGACTGAAAGAAGTCCAGCAGGATCAGGGTCCTACAATGGTTAACAAATTCAAAATGAAATGAAAGAAATAACAAAACAAAATCCATTCTATCTTTTCTTTCTTTATATAATAATATGACTTTAACCCTCAGAAGACCACGAGAAAATGCTTTGTTGTGCTTAGCTTTTCATATGGCTCCATACTGGAATGTTGGCAAAAAGATAAACAAAACACTAAAAATACAGGAGTAGAACATCATTCGTCAACTTTAAATTTCTTTTCTGTAGGGGACTACCCTACTTATGTGAAGGGTAATCCCGCCCACGTCTCTGTTCCTCCAAAAAACCTACAACATTATAAATCCTCCTTCTCAGTCTCTTCACTCAACAACACTACCACCTCATCAGGAACTCATACCAAACTCCTGGGTGTGGTTATTGATGATCAACTTAAGTTTGATATCCACATCAAAGACTAGGCCTACTATATAGGAATGGAAAATACCTCACAAATAACTCAAAAAAACTCTGGCACAAGCTTTTCTATTACCTACCCTCTTTTGCGCCGCACCTATTCTCACCAACTTGCAAACCAGCCTCATGACCAAACTTGAAACTACCTACAATAAAGTAGCTAAATTTGCCGCTAATCTCGCTTACTGCTCCCACCACTGCACTGCCTTACAAAATCTTAAATGGTCGGAAGCACATAATCAACTCCTACTCCCTCAACTCCAGCTAACTCCCTCTGTTCTTACTAATCCCTCTCAGCGCCCTGCTCTCTCTCTCTCCCTATAGCCCCAAACGTTGTCTCCGCAGTGCTGACCTACATCTTCTGGACATATAAAAGCCCCAATAAACAAACAGGGAAACTTCTTTATAGACACTCTGTTGCTAATATCTGGAATAAACTTCCCCTAGACCTAAGATCAACCACTAGTGCTCTCTGTTTTAAAAAAAAAACATTAAAAGACTACATAATCAGAATATGGTCTTGCCCCTGTCTCACTCCAGCCTGACCTACCACTCCCCATTCTCCTCCTCCTCCATCTCATGTTCCTGCCCCTGTCTCACTCCAACCTGACCTACCATTCCCCATTCTCCTCCTCCTCCATCTCATGGTCCTGCCCCTGTCTCACTCCAACCTGACCTACCACTCCCCATTCACCTCCTCCTCCATCTCATGGTCATGCCCCTGTCTCACTCCAGCCTGACCTACCACTCCCCATTCTCCTCCTCCTCCATCTCATTGTCCTGCCCCTGTCTCACTCCAACCTGACCTACCACTCCCCATTCTCCTCCTCCTCCATCTCATGGTCCTGCCCCTGTCTCACTCCAACCTGACCTACCACTCCTCATTTTTCTCCTCCTCCTCCATCTCCACTAGTCCTATATCAGTGATCTCCTATACCCCTATTTTCATATATCTATCTTCTTGCAGACAATTTCTACCTAAACATCAAAGAAATACTGTAACAACTATTTCTTCTGCATGACAATGTAGTTTTTATCGATTCATTCACAGGCTGTAGATTACATCTTTATCCTGTGTACATATGGAATTTAATGAGTGTAAGCCTCTGTATTGATTTTACTGTGGAATTTCCTGTATTGTAATCAATAGCAGGTACCCTACTGTTGGATTTGTTTATGGTTCATGTATTTTTTCTTTGTATCTACTTCATGGCTTTATTGTTTTCTTTTTGTTTTGGAGCTTTTCTCCTCAGGCCTCTGTTGAAAAAGGGCTTCTAGCCCAGTCAGACTAACCCGGTTAATAAATGTCAAATAAATAAATTTTATATATATATATATATATATATATATATATATATATATATATATACACATGGGTAGATATAAACTCCCAGATCACCATACTTTAGAGTAAAGACAAGAGTCCATGCAATGGCCATCTTGCACTTAATATATTTAAGTCCATTTTTCCGGTCATTCAGCCTCACCTCCACATGACTCACTATAGTGGATCCTGACATTTCAAACGGTTACCTTTTTATATTGCTACAGAACCAGTTGTTAGATATTTACTAAACATTTTGTAAAATTCTGAAGTAATGCATCAGGACCTGGGGCTTTGCCAAGACTGAGATCACTGATAGCAACCAGGATAGCCTCTTTTTGATGTTTCTCCACCAAACTCCTGTGCCTCCCTCTTGACCTATTTTTGCCAAATTTATATTTTCCAGGAAAGAGCAGTGTTTCTCCTGGTAACATCTTTCATTTCACCTGAATAATGTACCTTGGATGTGTGAATATCTCTCTTTATGCTGATCAAAGAGCTGGAATGAGCAGACATTGTCCCTCTGTTTTACACTGTTTGCTAGAAACTTGGGTGATTTAATCCCTTTGGTCAAGTAAAACTGAGAATATCTTTCTCATTTATTATGCATTTCTGTAAACTGTAAACTTCTCATTCTGTGCTTAACTCATTTAATCTGTTGTACTATTAGTTTGCACTGACAACACTTCTGCTTATATTCCCTATCTTTACTTTTTAATAACCCCTTGTTTATGTTGAATGTCAGTATGCCCCATCAATATATAATCTATGTAACCACACTCTCAGCTTTACTTTAGAATGGCGGTTGGAGGCTGGTATAAGGTGTTTACCACACAGAATCAAAGTATAGAGTTTGATACGCACCTTTGAAGAAAATTAGCTAGTCTTACAGTTAGCCCACAAGGGCAGCTAGCCAAGTACTTATCTATATTCCGAGAGCATACATTTAGATGCTCCGCTGGTTTGCCAATGACTTCAATATTCCTTTGACTACCCCTTCAGCATATCTCTTTTTCTTTCGTCATGGGGTCCAGTCCCCACTTTTTCATTATCTGATATACACAGTCCCTGTTTAGGGCTAAGGTAACAGTATTGTGATCTGAAAGGGATTTAGTTATATATTTCACAACTATTACATGGCCCATTAGGTTAGTTGAAATCAACCAGCCGACTATCATTTCCTATCTTATTTAAGTACTAGGTATACGTCACTTCTTCTTGGTGTAGCATCCTCCAAATACCCTGCACATTCTTTTCCTCTATACCCTTCATCAGCTCCCTTGCACAGTTAAGTAGATGAATCTTCCTTATGGGTATTCCATCCTTCTCTGAGTAAAACATAGCAATAAAGTCTCTCCCAGTCAACACCCTAGTCTCGCTTTGTACCTGAAATTTTATCTTTCAAAATGTGCAGGGATATGCTCACTGAGACCATGAAAAATCCTGACCAGAGAATCATGCTGCCATGTCCCAACATTACATATCACCCATCTTCCTTCCTTATATTTCCATGTTGCCTTTTCAACCCGTCATAATGATTCAAGAAATTTATTTTTATTTATTTGTTTGTTTGTTTGTTTATTTATTTATTTATTTCACATTTGTTTACTGGGAAAGTCCAACTGGACACAGGTCCTTTTTCAGTGGAGGCCCGGGGAGAAAAGCTCTATGAGTAACAGTAAATTTTAATGCACACATTACAATAATCAATAAAGTATAAAGTAAACAAAATGTGGTATACATAAGAAAATACAAATTTGATACGTCCTGACAACAAAACCTAGGCTTTGAACATAGCTATTACTATTTGTAAAGTATGAGATATAAGGTTAAGACAGGTTGGTAGGAATAAAGGATTAAACACCAGGGGAGAAGTTGGATATGTTTTGGATATACTGTGATGTATCAGAGCACTTGTGAGGGGTTAGTACAGGAACATAGCCACTTATTTTTTAGATAAGCTTTAAGTGATGGCTTAAAGTGGTTAGTGGATGAGACTGAAAGAATGGAGTTAGGAAGGGAGTGCCATATACAAGATATAATATATAGCTGGAAAATAAAGATTCTCCTGCAGTGTTGTTGGCCTTGGAGATGTGAGTATGTTCTCATTGTTAGACTGAAGTAGTCTGCTGGAACTGTAAGGAAGGATGATATTTTGTAGTGCAGGGGTTCTAGTTGGTTGTGTTACAATTTTGTGAGTTAGAGAGAGATGGTTGTAAAGAATAATGTTGGGAAGCTCAAGCCAGTCTAGTATCCTTAAAGTTGTACAATGGTGTGTTCTATATGGGCAGTCAGATGCAAACTTAGCAATTTTACTATAACATGCTTCTAGCTTAGATAAGTCAGTTTTCTTTAGATTAGTTAAAATTGGAGAGGCATATAGTAGAGTGGAGAACAGATGGGTTTGTGCTAATGTAACTTTGGCCATTTTGGTCAGGAACCTTTTGTGCCTATATAGACTTTCAAGTTTCTTATGGACATTTTTTATTGTTATGGAGACATGTAAGTCAAATTTTAGGGTATGGTCTATTTCCACCCAAAGAATCTTTGCGTGGGTTGTCAGGGAGATGACAGTGTTGTATTTGGCTATTACATTAAATGGTGGGCATGAGATGTCCTGTTAGGATGGAGGAGTAATCATTTAGTTTTGTTTGTTTTTTGAAATAATCGGATTGCAACCATATACTGGTTATCTTTTCAATCCCTTTAAAAAACTCTGCATATTCTTCTGTTTTAACTTTGTTTCCATCAGTTGGACAATATTTCATGCACCATAGTTATATGACAGCTCCTAAATATAGCAAATATTCAGTATGTGTGCATTTGTGTGTGTGTGTGTGTGTGTGTGTGTGTGTGTGTGTGTGTGTGTGTGTGTGTGTGTGTGTGTGTGTGTGTGTGTGTGTGTGTGTGTGTGTGTGTGTTGTGAGCAAATCCAACAAAAGGTAATTAACCTATGTGAGATTTTGGTAACCTACAAATAGCATGGCATCAGAAAAAAAGACTTATCAATAACATAGAAGATTATGATCAGGTCTCCAATTTTAATTTAGTTATTATGTGTTCAAAAGATGGATATCAACAAATTCATCTCAAAAGCAAAGCTCAAGAGGGGAATCCTGGCATCCATGTCAAGAACACCTAATTTTAATATCCAAAACGAGCCACAGGAACAAACAAATCCACAACAGAAAAACTGGAACCACACACAGATTATAAAAACTGCAAAACAGTCTTCCCTTTATTAAATGTAATCCACACTTGTCAAAAACAAAAAGCCAAAAATATTCCTTTCATCTTGAAATATACTGGTAATCACTTTCATCTGTTAATTAAAGAACTTCATCTGACCCAGGGAAGACTGTTTTGCAGTTTTTACATTTGGTGTGTGGTTCCAGTTTTTCTGTTGTGGACACCTAATTTTAACTTATGATAAGAGAGCCAATCATAATTCTTTGCGTTGTATAGAGATTAATGTGCTCTATGCATTACTAGCTATATAAGCACTGATTTCTAAAAAAAAGGAAGTGTTGTGTTGGCTTAAAAAGTGATAATGCAGTTGGGAATTGCTGTATGTCTTTATATAGTCCATGAGTAAGGGAAGCAGCTGGTTCCCAAATATGTTTTGATGGTGATGTAAAAAGAAGACAGAAAAGCAGGTGAAATGAACACATTTCATGTTCTGCTGAATTTGGTTTAAAACTACTATATTGCCAGATGTGAGGTTAATTACATAGGGGATGCTTTTAAATTGTTAAGCACCCTTCTAAGTATTGTGAAGGTCAGGACCAGTACTGCAGTGGTGCTGAACCAGGATGTCATTTAACTGACATTTGAGTATAATAATGAAGCTGCATGCACTGCAACACATTTCACAGAATATAAACACAGCTGTCATGACTTCCAACAAGTGATATCATCTCCTCTGGATAAGTGACAGTACTGGCATGTTACAGGAGGGAAGAGGAACAGGAAAAAAGAAAAGAAAGACTATATACCTATTACAAAATGTATTATTGATACTAGAATGCTGTTTATGCGGCAGCTTTTTGTGTAAGCCTTTTATAAGCAAAAGTTATACATGACGGGCTCCACCTTTCCATGCAGTGTGTTAATAAACCAGGGCACATTAAAGACAAAATTGCCACAAAGTGTACCCCAGGCTGTCAATATCTCATTCCAGTTCCAAACACATCACCTCAGACAGAAGAGAAGTCCATCCCCTTTTATTTAACGGCTGTTACACGTCATCAGGCCTTGCAGGTTTTCACATCACAAAAGAAGGGGTACCCAAGTATACTATAAAGAAAAAGATTTCCTGGGTAAGAGTTATGGCACTCCAGTCTGCTTGACAGAATGTTTTCTTTTCTGCCCCAGTGCTGGCTTCTATCTGTAGCATGTCATGAATCATGATTTCTAGGGTAAGATAGAGACATTTCTGGCTCATTTTCTGAAACATGGGATTGTTCAAACACCAAAAACGTATTCAGGGATCCAGGGATCCAATACCGTTAGGATAGGAAAACTGACTATTTTCTAACAATTTCTCAGCTGAAGGTTGATGCACTATATTCTACTGCCCCTTCCTTTTTTCCTCCTCTGGTGACTTTATTGATGAAGCTCGTATGGAACTATCTATATTTTAACATGTCTCAGCATGTTGTCACACACTACATTACATAAGGCAGCTGACTAAATGTGGCTTTCATATTTAGAAACTGCTCAGCCTCCCCTATTGCATAGAAATTATACAAAGCATCTCATATAATATCTGTAATGTAATCTGATATCTCAGCTGTAGTGAAAATCCTGAGTCTCCAGCCTTTCTGATAAGTGGGGCAAAAGATTTCCTTCTCTGAAACAGTCTTGCTATAGTCTGGGGCAATCCTATCCTGATTGACTGCTATTTTTTAATTTGTCCACAGCTCTCTAGTTCCTCTCATTGCCACTTCTTTTTCACTGTAATCAATAGATTTTACAATAAAATGACAAAGCAAGTTTCTTTTATTGACCATTTATGTGCTTATGTGCCCTCTCTATAATAAGAGTTATCATTGACAATTAACGTTCGATTATCACATCAAGGATGCTGTAGCCAAAACCAATCAAACGCTTGGCATGCTATATAACACAAAAACATTTCAAACTCCCCAGGCCCAGCTTCAAACTGCCTAATCTATTCTTCTCTCAAATTTACTGTAAGCAGACCTTGTTCTCACCAATCTTAAGAAAAATTCCTTTAATAAACTCTCAACTACGTAAAACAAAAATGCTAAATTTGCTACTAGTCTCTCTCACACAACACATCACTGCCTACCCTCCGTCAATTACAATGGCTAGAACTAAGTCATATCCTGGATTATGTATAACTCAGAACTGCATTTACTGCTTTAAATAGTCCCAACAAGCATCCGACAATGTTGTTGTTGTGTCTTTTGGCTTATCCCGGTTAGGGGTCGCCACAGCGGAACTCCGGTCCGCTAATGTTTGGTAGTGGATTTTTACATGCCAGGTTACCAGCCCTGATGCACAACCTTCATCGAAGGTACGCTCATTCACGCATGCCTCCACACAGAAGATACTCTAGCTGAGAATCGATCTGAAACCTAATTACTCCATATACTCCTAAAAGAGAACTTATACCTATGGAACTCAAACACCTTAACATTCCTTTCCCCAAAAATCACTTTGGAAATTCCTTACATGTAGTACATGTAGCAAAACTATGGAGCTCTCTCCCACCCCAACTCACAAATGAAAAAAACCTACCAAGAAATTTCAACACAACCTAAAACTATACCTTATCTCTATATAGTAGTATAGCTAAGGTGGGGTAAGAGGGGCAATTACCATGGTGGGAAAGTTTTTTTTGGGGGGGGGGCTCATGAGCCAATCTGAATCTCTCTCTATCTCTCTCTCTCTCTGGTATTGCATTTGCCATCAAACCTGAGTGCTGTAGAACTGTGTGTATGGTCTAAACTGTAGCAAGCAGTTTTATACAGTTTAAAAGTAAAAAGAAAAAGAAAATCATTTTTTTAACTCCATGTAGGCAGGGTATGAACTGTAGCAACTGTTTGCTACATCCATAGCAAGCAGTTTACTACAGTTTAAAAAATTATTATTTTTTTTTTTAATAAAATGTTCAGAAAGACAGTCAGTGCTAGGCACAGATATGGGATCTGAATGGCTGGGCAGGAGGGGGTGAGGCATGACACGTATCTGACCACCTTTTTTTTTCTCTTTAAAGGAAGAACAAGGGGGTTGGATCTACCTGCAATAAACCAATCAGCTAATCACTTGTGAAGTGGTTTTTTTTTTTTTTGGAGTAATCAAAAGGAAAAATAAGCTAGTAAGCTGGCAAACCCAAGTAAGTGCTGAAATTCCTTTTTGACAAAGGTTATATGGTCGCATTCAACTTTTCTGGTAACTTGATTGATTATTCTCAGATTGTTACAATGAGCTCAGTTTTCCATATCATCCATATGTGATTCTAACTTCTGTAACCAGGTCTACATTTGTTGAAGGACTCGCGAGTAGGTAGCCATGACCCTCCAGTAGTCTTCTAAATCTGCCTTCTTTCCCTTTAATACCTCCTGTAAATGAAAAAGGATGATATTGCGATGTTTTTAGGGAGCTTTGATTGGACTTAACTCTAGTATCCCTGTCTTCATTCATTTTAAAGGATGTCTATTGCCTTAGTCTCTGCTGCATCCCAGATAGCTCACATATCATCTGTCAATGAATGTGTGCTTCTCTTTATGATGAATAAGCCACTGCCATGAACTTTTCTATATATAAACTACTTCACAAACTCCAATTCCTTCATTGACGGGGTTCAACCGTTTACAGGTAAGTTACCATTGAAAATTTCAAGTCGATAATGAAGAATATTGGAACGTGTGTAAGTGCAAATACAGAATATAGAGTGACGTAGTTATGCAAAGTCCAGCATTCTCTGTTATAACCTGAAACTGTTACTGCCACTAAATATAAAAGTATAAAGCTTTTTGTTATTGCTGCGCATATCTCTAGGGTGTTTGTGACATTAAATGGAAAATATTCTTAACACTGAATATGTAGCATGCCCTTCAAATATGGAACGGTGAGGAACACAAAATTTAAGGCTCAAAATAAGGAACATTCTTCATAATGATGTCACTTGAGAGATGTGAGTAACAGTAACAGGTTTTCTACCCATTATAGTTAGCTTTGTCTCTGTTTATTGAGCAAAGAAATTGAGAGCTGTAGCTGAGATGCCATGCATTAGCTCCTAGATGATATGCAACTGACCTGACATTCTGAGAGCTTTGCAAAAACACTGGTGTGCACCACTCTTCCCCACTATTGCCAATTTCACTTTCTGCAATGTTGGCAATTTCAGTTACACTATTTAAAACATCATTCAACGTGCCTGTTGTATGTAAGAGCATTGAGCTAAGGCTCTATACTGCTATAAGTACTTGTACATGCTCCCAAAATGTACACATTTTAGGAACATTACTTTTTTTAATATTTTAGATTTTTAAATATTTAAGAAGACACGAGAAATGCAATTAGGGAGTAGAATTTGTAGAAACATTATTTCTTATTTGCCTACAAGCATTCAATGTCCCAACAGTGTATTTAGATCTGTTTATGTCCCAGATGCCACACATATTTAGGTTAATAACAGATGATTTGGAGTTTTAGTGTGAGATAAATAGGTTGAAATGTATGGTCACACAGTGAAGTTATAAGGAAGAAATGTTTGATACACATAAGAATGAACTGAGAGGTAAAAATTACAAAATGTTATGCATTTGACAGAAGAGTGGATATGGAAGATAGGACAGACGTATTTGAAGTGAACTCTTTTATATCTGTTTCATGTATCTGTGTTACAACAGAAATTATGTCTATTATTGACAATAATAGGAGAATTCTCCAAGCAACTGCTGAGGTTGCCAGGGTAGCTGGACCCAGGCCTAGATAAGTGCCTGAGAGAAATAGAAACTTAAAAGAATATTTGGAGACATATTTCTGACACATTAGGTCATAGTGTTCCAACTGTTAATAAGAATGTTACAATTAGGTGTTTTGTTTGTGCTGTAAACTGTTTTATTAGTATTACAGATGTGCTCAAACATTCCGTGGAAGCACATGTTCTCTGTGACTAAAAGTGCTACAACTGCATTTCCAGGGTTGCTTTCACAATGTGCCTCCAGTAAAATAAACAATATATGAGCATCTCAGTCGAGTTTAAAAATAAGTTGTCAAAAGTGTGTTATCTAAGTATGGATTAGATTCTGGAAATGTAAACGTTTCTAAGTTTCTATTTTTAGCGCGATAGATGATCATTTTAATACTAAGTGAAAATGTGATAGGAAATATTGCTTGCATCTGGGAAGGCACCAAGGCTAAAATTTGCGTCAACTGAATGTTATTAAAATGAGACAATCAAAACATAAGCTATACACCATGATTTCTATATAAGCTACTGTTTTTTAGACTCTGTTTTGTTCTGATGAATAATTTTTTATGAATAATTTATTTTATGTAACCTTTTTTTTTCTAACATGAAACATCCATGCATTTAGAAAATATATATAAAATAGGTCAGCTGTGCATTCATACCTCTCAATCTCTTAAAGCAAGAAATCTGGACAAAGCCATCAATAATGTGGGGACAGAGGCACAAAAATAGGGACACTTTAACCATTGCTCTTACAAACTTAGAAAATAGAATAATGTGTTTTGCATTAGCATTAATTTTCTGAAGGGTGTGAAGTCCGAAACTCAAATGTCTGTCATTATTTTCTGACTTTAACCATCAATGATTGTCCAATGATTTTCCAGAAAAACACAATTTTGTAAGAAACGGGCCAAAAATACAAGGCAAAAATCTGGACTTTCTGTGAAAATTTGTACAGTTGAGAGGTATATGCACATCTAGATTGAAGCACACCCTAAAACAGTACCTGAACTCCTTAGGCATCTATTCTTATTCACACTATGAACTGAATGACTCTCTCTCAGATTTCTAGACTGTCACCAATCCCTAACTCACCAGCTTCCCTACCTTGTTCTGTAAATGTAACTAAATCCTTTCTATATTTATTACTGTATACTGTTTTTCATCAATTGCATGCAAATTAAATGTGTATATTGCGGCATATGTAAATACATCCTGTTTATTTCATAGGTTCATAGGTTCATAGGTAGGTACTAGGCTATTGGCCCTAGGGCCTATATAAGCCTAGCCAAAAAGGTACCCTGGCTTTCGCCACCCAAAAAAATTATTTTCCTGTGCCCCTGTCAAGCTGATCCACAGAAGTGATCCCTGTGGTAAATTTCCTATCTTTACAAGTAGCAAGGATTAAAACATTAGAAATGCACTCTCCATACAACAACTCTTATTTCCAGTATGCATACCACCTCTGCCTTGAGAGTTAGAAGCTCCCTGTGTTTTCTTCATCAGTTTTGTAAATTTGGGACTGTGAGACTCAGGTTTCTCTGTAATCCTTGCCAATAATTTTACCTCAAGTCCAGTACCATTTTAACAAATGTGTCTAGACTCCCTACTAGCAACCACATTTTTCCTGGAGTATCTGCTTCCAAAGAAAGTCCAATATCTTCTGACAACGATGTCTCCAGTTTCAGCATTTCATGAGCTTTGTGTGTATTTTTTGGAGAACACTCTGTGTAACACTCCTAGAAAAATCAGACTGTATTAACCTCTGTCTTGAATTACCCATTGGATGATGCTGAAACCCCTTTCAATTGTTAAGAAATTGATTTTTTTTTCTCTGTAAATTCTTTGTAATTTTTGCAGCTCTTATGGAGCTTTTTTCCCCAGGCCTCCACTGAAAAATGGCCTGAGTGCCCAGTTGGACCATCCTAGTCAACAAAAGGCAATAACTAAATAAATAAACATGAGTTACATTCAAAAGCTCGAAATCAAGTTTATAACTGCTGAATGAGCAGGTTTAGTATTCGAAAATGAACTTTTTGAACTTTGCCGTTGTTTGCTTGAGATCACAGTGCAGTGGTGATCATGAATATACCCTTTCCTCACTGCAGTGCATTCTTTGAGTTGGTATATATAATACATAGAGGGTGTGGGAGCACAAGGAGGATTGCCCTCTGGCAAAAAAAAAAAAAAAAAAAAAAAATAGATTTTGTTTTTTATCAAATCCGTGTGATTCGAACTCTTTTAGTACTATGATAGATATTCAAAGTTTTGATACATAGAATGTCAGTCATACACTCGTATAACTACACATATATTTGCATACATGCACACACACACACACACACACACACACACATATATATATATATATATATATATATATATATATATATATATGTGTGTGTGTGTGTATGTAGATATAGATATATATATATATATATATATATATATATATATATATATATGTGTATATGGTTCCCTATCAGAAGCCTGAAACCACTATAAGCCTGAAAATCAAAATCCTGAAACCAAAAGCCTGAAAATTCAAAATCCCGAAAACCCAAAATTCTGAAAACACAAATAATGCTAATATGTCACTATAAAGACACTAATATCTACCAACTGACCCTGACCCTAACCCTAACCCTAAGGTCCGTCACTATCGCACACTCACCTGACCCGTGCCCTAACCCTAACTCAATTAAACCGCCCCTAACCCCAATATTTGTCACTATTGCATACATGCCTAACCTGCGCCCTAACCCTAACTCACTTAAACCGCCCCTAACCCTAACATGAAACCAACCGCACACTTACCTGAACCCAACGCATGACCTAACACCACAGGGCTAGCAATAGCAAAGCCACAATGATGTCAGTATGTCCATTTTGTGTTTTCAGGATTTTGAGTTTCAGGATTTTGGGTTTTCGGGATTTTGAATTTTCAGGCTTTTGGTTTCAAGATTTTGATTTTCAGGCTTATAGTGTTTCAGGCTTCTGATAGGGAACCATACACATATATATATATATATATGTATATATATATATATATATATATATATATATATGGGTCTACTTCAGCAGACTGAAATTCCAAATTACCAATACAGACTTTATCGAGATGAAATCAGCAAAGCCTGAATTTACAGAATGTCATATCACAGAAAACTTTAACAGGGTATGGAGGCACTTGGCCAACATTAAATTCAAAACCACACTGCAGTATGTCAAATCCACCCAGGTGAGGGAGCTGCACCCCCCAACTATATATATATATATATATATATATATATATATACATACCAACTCTGGGATCACACTACATGTAGCTCAGAGTGCATGTTGTACCTTTAAGCCCAGTCCAGTCTATGGACACGTGCATATAAGTACTGAGCACGTGCAAACAAGAGTGCCATTCCGACTGAGCCAGCGGAGTGAAAGCATGTATGTATGTAGCAGTCAGTCAGTTAGTTAAAGTTTAATGTCCCACTCATCCATCCTGATGTCTTTGTGCGTAATAAACAACTTAAACAAACAACCAAGCCTCACACTCTTATCTGAATACATACGACAAGTGACATGGTGTCAGAATAGGATCCAACATAAAACTTCTTCAATACCATGAAGCACATAGTTACAAGTGGAGGCATATACAGGAGTGAATCATCTGAAACTCAAACAACTTGCAAACTGATCAGAAAGATAATTCCAGGTAAGAAAACACTTTTAAATGATTTTTTTGTCAACAAATATAAAAAGGCGCATTCAAAATGTTAAAAATGAATTTCCAATTAAACAAAATGTTCAAAACTGTGATGAATTGATAAAAGTACTTGAAATGCTTACAAAAATGCTTAAAATAACTTCTGAATTGCATAAAATGTATAAAAAAGGGAAAACAACTGTATTTCTTCAAAACTGTGACATATTGATAAAAGTACTCAAAATGCTTACAAAAATGCTTAAAAACTTTCAAATCACATAAAATATATAAAAAAGGAAAAAACTACCATTTTTTTTTTGCTATGTGCTTCTTTTGTATATTAACTAAAGCTATTCAAAATATCCGAAGAGTTCAAAGTGTTGGCAAGTGTATGTAGTATTACAGTACAGTTATTTTGCAGAATACAGTCATTTCAATGAGAATGTTGAGCAGTTTAATATGTTTTAAGTACCTGGTGTGTATGTTTGACATAATTACAAGGGTCAAGTCTGTACTGTGTAAAAAGAAATTTGTTGGCATGGCAGAATGATTTTGCAGACCTGCACCACTTGTGTTCGATAATAATGTTGCAGAGAATTGGAGAGTGTTTGAGCAAGCATACGGTATTTTCATACAGGCTGCTTTTTCTGACAAAGACAAGTATAAAAGCATTTATTCAGCTTAATCTAGCTTGTTAAGAAGCCATTGAAAGAGACCATTAATTTGTGTATGCACCTGCTGTGTTTGCAGGGGAGTGGGGAGATTGCCATATTGTAGTCCTGGCTGAAATGCGGGAAGACCCTGAGTGCTTAAAACATAAATTTAAAGAAATGTGCAACCCCAAATGACTATTATAATGGAAAGGCACATATTTTACACAAGAGATCGAAAGCCTGGTGAAACTTTTGCAGCATATATATAACCAACTTGAGAAATAGGGCTAAAACATGCAGATTTGGTGATCTGAGAGATGAATTGATAAAAGACAGCTTGTGTGTGATATTAAAGATGATGCAGTGAGAAAGATTTTGCTTCTAGATGGTGATTTAACTTTAAGTAAGGCCATAGAGATTTGTAAGATATATGAGCTCACAGAAAAGTACACAAATATGCTTACAAATGAGAAAAGCATGCTTGCAGTGCCTTCCAGTGCTAATGTTGATAGTATACAGCACAAGGTTAAAAGATAGAGGCCTAAGGGCATGGCCACTTCAGCAAAACCCAGAACAGCTACAGTAAAATCCAGGGCACACTCAGCAAAGCAGAATGTGACTCAGCAAAACCTGTGACAAGCCTCATCGTCAACTGTCGTAATTGTAGTGGAAACCATGAGTCCAAGCAACAGAAGTACTTGACTTTAGGTCAGAACTACCACACATGTAAAAAGTGGAATAATTTCAAATGGATCTGTAAATCTAAAGAGGCACATTCTTTTAATTAAAAAGAACATTCAAAGAGACAAGTTGATCAATTACAAAGCTGTGACCCTACTTTTTTTGTTAATGATTTGTCTGTGCTTTGTGAAACAGTCAACACAGTAGATTTGTGGGCAAATAATAAGGTGAACACCTTAACCAGTATATCAGTTTCCAACCCCCAGATAAGAAGCAACTAGGATGACATCATCTTCCTAGGTAGACCTTCATTTAAAACAGACTGGGGACAGCCTGCCTTCTTCAAACTAAGCCCAGTTTTATGGAATAAACTTCCATATGAAATACAGTGTAAAGAATCTTTCCTGTATTGAGTGTACCATGGGAAAATGGTTGTTAGTTTAGACTTAAAATGCCCAATTCCCAAGTTTAGACTTGAAATATCACATTCCCAAGAATAAATTTAACAATAAAACCACCTCTGCTGCCATAATTTTAGCTAAAAAAGGAAGATGTAAGGATTTTTGCACAATACTGTTAGCCCTGGAATCTTTAGTTAAATCCATTCAAAGATGCTCTAGCTGAGAAAATGGCATGGCATGCAGATGTTTTAGGGACAATATTTATCCATACTATTCAGCAATGCCAATGTACTCCAGCCCTTAAACCTGCATCTCATTACTCGCTGCTGCTTTATTGATGCTAAATTGTATACTGTGTATATAATCTACATTTTAAATGTTACAACTATCCTTGTGTAATTATTTCTTTGTCTTCTTAAATGTACATAATGTTTCACTTCTCTATGATAATACTCTATGCATGCTACATTATGTAATTATGTAATCTTTTGGCTTCTTAAATGTAACCAATGATTATACCCTATGCATGCCACATTATGTAATAATGTAATCTTTTGTCTTCTTAAATGTTCATAGGTTCATAGATTCATAGGTAGGTACTAGGCTATCGGCCCTGGAGCCTATACAAGCCCAGCCAAAAAGGTACCCTGGCTTTTGCCACCCAAGAAAATTATTTTCCTGTGCCACTGTCGAGCAGAGCCACAGAGGTGATCCCCGGGGTGAACTTCCTATTTCCCATCCAATCATCAAGATTTATCTTGAAGAGTGCTAATGAGGAGCTTTGTTTGATATAGACAGGTAGTTTATTGCAGAGTATGGGAAGTCTCTGTCTGGGACAGGAATCTATCCCTCCGGCATGTTCTGTTTATTGTGGCGACAAAGTTTAGGTCCCTAGAGCATGTAGCTCGGAGGGATTGGGATTTCTTTAAGTGGAGCATGTCCAACAGCTCTGGGTTTGACATAGCTTTGTATGTTAGGCAGTGATCACCTCTAAGTAGGCGATAGGTGACAGAGTAAAGCTGGAGTTTTTTGAGATGGTCTGCATAGGGCATCTGTTTGAGGCTGGTAATCCTCTTTGTGAGATATTTCTGTGGCCTTTCTAGTTGTTGTAGATGTCTTCTGAGGCACATACCAAATGGGGCATTGTACTCTATAATGGGTCTAATGAGTGATGCGTAGACTTCTTTTTTTCTGGATGAGAAACCTTTTGTGATGAGGTGTGCCACATAGAAGGATTTCCTGACTACTGTGGCAATGTGATTATCAAAGGAGAGACTACTGTCCACCTGTGTCCCAAGGTCTCTTATCACACTTTTGGTGGTAAGTATACTACCGCCTATGTTGTAGTTCATGGGTACAGAGTTTTTACCAAAGGGGATGACAATGCACTTTTTGGCATTGAGCTTGAGGCCATGGCTTTGACACCAGGCATCTGTATCAGTGAGGCCCTTTTGTAGGATGTCCACATCTTTAGGAGTTTTGATTATGGCTCCTAGTTTGCAGTCATCTGCGAACTTCATTAGCCAAAGACCTTCTGTGTTAACCTGTACTTCAGAGAAGTAGATACCAAACAGGAGGGGACCCAGGACTGAACCCTGTGGTACTCCACTTGTCACTGGTCTGAAGTCGGATTTGGAGTCTCCTACTTTCACAGTGTGGGTTCTGTCGGTAATCAATGATTATACCCTATGCATGCCACATTAAGTAATTATGTAATCTGTTGTCTTCTTAAATGTAACCAACAATTATACCTTATGCATGTCACATCATGTAATAATGTAATCTTTTGGCTTCTTAAATGTAACCAGTGATTATACCCTATGCATGCCACATTATGTAATTATGTAATCTTTTGCCTTTTGCTTACTAAACTCTCTAATTTTGGACTATCTCCCCCTATCCTACAATGGTTTACTAACTATCTCAGTAATAGGCAGCAGTCTACTAAATGGCAACAGTCTTTCTCTCCTTTCATAACTACAAATATAGGTGTACTCCAAGGTTCAATAATGGGACCCCCCTTATTCAGCATATTATCAACAACTTTCATTCCTGTCTCAGCCACAGTACTGTTATCTAATATGCAGATGACAACTATTATCTGCTCTGCTAAATCTGCCTCTACACTATAGTATCTTACCCAAGAGGCATTTAGTTTCAACAAAACCTGGATGTCCCAGAACCATCTCGCTCTCAACCCCAATAAAACCAAATGTTTAATATTTTCCCTACAAAATCCAGCCCTGTTGACAAGTCACTATTCTCCATTTCTTCCCAGAATAACACCATCATTAATATTTATCTTTGTATAGAATTTTGTGGAGCTTTTCTTCTCAGGCCTCCACTGAAAATATGCTCATTTCAGGCCCAGAGGACTTTACCATTTAACCAATGCAATAAATAAATAATAATAAATATGTAACCAATAATTATACCCTATGTATGCCACATTATGTAATTATGTAATCTTTTATCTTCTTAAATGTAACCAACGATTATAACTTATGCATGCCACATCATGTAATAATGTAATCTTTTGGCTCCTTAAATGTAACCAGTGATTATACCCTATGCATGCCACATTATGTAATTATGTCATCTTTTGGCTCCTTAAATGTAACCAGTGATTATACCCTATGTATGCCACATTATGTAATTATGTAATCTTTTATCTTCTTAAATGTAACCAACGATTATAACTTATGCATGCCACATTATGTAATAATGTAATCTTTTGGCTCCTTAAATGTAACCAGTGATTATACCCTATGCATGCCACATTATGTAATTATGTCATCTTTTGGCTCCTTAAATGTAACCAGTGATTATACCCTATGTATGCCACATTATGTAATTATGTAATCTTTTATCTTCTTAAATGTAACCAACGATTATAACTTATGCATGCCACATTATGTAATAATGTAATCTTTTGGCTCCTTAAATGTAACCAGTGATTATACCCTATGCATGCCACATTATGTAATTATGTCATCTTTTTTTTCTTAAATGTAACCAATGATTATACCCTATGCATGCCACATTATGTAATTATGTCATCTTTTGTTTTCTTAAATGTAACCAATGATTATACCCTATGCATGCCACATTATGTAATTATGTCATCTTTTGTCTTCTTAAATGTAACCAATGATTATACCCTATGTACGCCACATTATGTAATTATGTAATATTTTGTCTTCTTAAATGTAACCAATGATTATACCCTATGCATGCTACATTATGTATTTATGTAATCTTTTGTCTTCCTTAATATAACCAATGATTATACCCTATGCATACCACATCTGTGTAATACACATCTATTAGTGTATATCGTGCTAATCTGTACTCTAGTCTTTGCCCAGGTTATAACTGAAAAGGATCTTTGGAAAATAAGTAAATAAACTTTATATTTTATGAAGAACAACAGACTTATGATGGAGTAATGTGACAAATATTCAAAAGTTATATTTGATTTTTATGAGACAACTTACCCCAAAACGTCATGTAAAACGTTAATGGCATACACTGTAATTGGAGGTTTAGGATCAACAGATAATATCAGACAGGGAAAAGCACTTTGTTTGCTCCGGGCAACTGTTGACCTTATCCCATCAGAGAATATGCAGAAATCTCTATAATTTTCTCTGGTTTGGTAAACAAGCGTTTAAATGAACAGTGGAGGGAGAAGGACCAGAAATGGTTACAGGAAAAAGAAAACTTGTGTTTAATTCAGACAAAGCTAGTACAGCAAAAGCCATGTATCTGGGACCACATTTAGTCAACATGAAAAAATCTTCAAAATTAACAGTTTGACAATTGCTTGGACCCCATAGATATCCTTAGGTATGTTCTTCTCATCACACATTTTCTATTGCAGCAGTTTTACTACTATTTTTCTGACTGAAAGGAGGGATAAACCTTGTGGGGGGATTTGTAAACTGTTAGCAGTATCAGCAGTTACAAAGCCTAGGACAGCAAATTGGGCTGTCAGGAGGTAAAATAACAGAACAGGCAGGCAGATTTATTTATTTGCTGAAATTTGACATTTGTTGACCGGGAAAGTCCACTGTGTCAGAGACCCATTTTCAGTGGAGACACGGGGGGAAAAGCTCCGCAAATGTTATGATACAGAGATTAAAGATACATTGAGCTTAAAAACAGCAGCAAGGATAATATAAAATCAAAATGCAATACAAATACAATTTCAAAATACAGTGATACAAAATTCAAAATGTACGTTCCATAATGGAGTGTTTACAGTGAATGAATGGGGTAGAGATAAGATGAGTACTGTTTAGTGTTTAAGGGGAGTTGGACATGATTAGGCAGGAACAGATTGTATTGTTGAGATAGTAGTCTTTTAGTGGAGTTTTAAAAGATTTTAAAGAATCTAGTTGAGTGATATGGAGGGGGTGTATAGCATTCCAAGGGTTTGCAATGCTGTGAGAGTATAGGCTTTGACCAGCTCTTTTGTTGGGTTTGGTTACACTTAATTGGTGATTATAGTAGATCATAGATTACGAGTTGGGATGTATGACTGTAGGACAGAATGGAGTGCTTGGCAGTTGTTAAGTTTGAATATTAGTTTACGAGCAAGAGTTAGTTGGGTGTACTGTAGGTAGTGGGGGAATTCAAGCCATTTCAGTTCAGAGATGGCTTGGCAATGGTGTGAGTGGTTTGTCATTCCTGAGGCAAATTTAGCTATTTTGTAATAGCAGGATTGAAGTTTATTAGAGAGGGTATGTGGAGGTTAGTAAAAACGGGACTTTAATAGAGGACAGAATGGATAAGCAGACTGTTAGCAAGTTTCAATTTAGTTACAGTTTGTGACGGTAGAGTTTCCCTAGCTTTAAGTGAGGTTTTTTTATTGTATTGAGAATATGCTGCTCAAAGGTGAGTTTATCATCAATAGTTATGCCTAATAATTTTGCTGTCTTCACTATTTCAATTGTTGTGTTGTTTTTTTGAGAAATTCTTGAAATCTGAGCTAGGAGGTTTTGTTGAGAAAAGCAGGAGTTTGGATTTTTTGAGATTAAGTAATAGTTTTGCATCATTTAGCTAGGTCTCAATAGATGTAAGGGCATTCTGAATAATATTTTGGAGATTGGAGAGATTGGTGGAGGAGACAATGGTTGAATCATTGGCATACTGAATGAGTATACTTTGTTGGCATGCTTTGTGAAGATTATTAATGAATATATTGAAAAGCGGTGGACCTAAAATAGATTCTTGATGAACTCCTGTATTATTGGGCAGGTATTCAGATTGTATGTTTTGCCACTTAGACTGTTTTCAGTTATTCAGATTCCTTGAGAACCATGTTAGAGATTTTGCAGAACAGCCTAGATTTTCTAATTGTTGCAGTTTAGAGTGTGATGCTGTGTAGAAATGCTTGGATAAGTCTAATAAGATGACTGAGGTAAGTAGGCTTGCATCCAGGACTTTATTCACAGTATCAGTAAAAGACAGTAGTGCTGTCATAGTGCTGTGAGTGGGATGAAATCCATGTTGGGTAGGTGAAAGGTGATTATTATCAGAAAGCTATTTTAAACGTTGGGTATGTATACATTTTTCTAAAATGTTTGATAATGGTGAAAGTATAGAAATAGGACAATAATTAGAGAGATCATGGGTAATTCCACCTTTATGCAGTGGGGTAATGATGAATTTCTTCCAGAGTTGGGGACATGAGTATACTGACTGGGTAAGCTATAGCTTTGGCTGTGAGTTGAAGATATTCACATGGAAGATTGTCTGAGGAGAGGGAGCAGGGTTTTAGTTTGTTGAGAATTGTATATACTAGTGAGGTGGGTACTTCCTGCACAGAGCAAAGAGGAGTGGAAGGAGCAGTAGCAGCAGATGTGCTGCTGGTGGGTGAAGGAAGAGAGCTGCGGTTATGCTGGGTAAGATTTGAAGGGGTTGGTTGTTTATGACAGTTAGGGTCACTTTTAGGAGAGAAGTCTTTTAGTAGATTTTGGATGGTATGTATAAAGTGAGAGTTAAATAATTGTGAAAGGTGATGGGTTATGTGAGTTCCCAAGATTGAGAAGGGAGGAAACTGATTTCCAGAGCTTTTTTGGGTTGTGTTTTTGACCAGATTGTTGTGTAGAGAAATACTTTTTCTTATCACTGATTGCAATTTTTTTGGCCTTATTTCTGAGTTGCTTGTAAGTAATTTCATTTGGTGGAGTCTTGTTTTTATGCCATTCTTTCCATGCATGATCCCTAGAAAGGAGAGCTTGTTTAATGTAGTTTGTTAGCCAAGGGGGCATGATTGTATTTTATCTGTTTTATGCAAATGGGGATTAAGCTATCAAGTGTATCAAGAAATAGTTTATTAAAATAATTAACAGCATCATCCAGCAGTAATACTTTAGAGTGGTCCAATTAAGAGCCTTTAGGGTATTTATAAATGTGTTTTGGCTGAATTTGGTAAGGTTTACGGATGTTCTGTAAGAGTGCGGTCTAGGATTTGTATTTGTGTTCTGTGGGTGAAAACTGGCAGGTGGGCACTTAAGGGGTTAGGAAGTGTACCATTATTAGAGTATTTATGAAGGTGAGTGACTAGGATCCAGTCTAAGGTTGATTCTGTTTGGGTAGTTTGAGTAAGAGTAGGACTTGTAATAGGCTGTGTAAAACTATGGAGGTTGATACTGGTTGTTGGGGAGTCAGAGATTAAGTTTGCCAATTGATATTTGTGTTACCCAGAATGATAGTTCCATGGGAGATATTGTGATTAGCCCAGGAAAGAAAGTCTTCTGGGATAGGGATATTCTGGCCAGGGGGAATGTATAGCACAGCAATACATAGTTGCTTGTTACTATTAATATGAAGGGTTGTTAAAAGTAATCTGATGTTTCCAAAGCAAGGGACTGTTTTTTGCGAGGTAGTAATAGTGTACAAGTCATGACATATTAAAGCTACACCCCCTCCTTTCTTGTGGAGTCTAGCATTGTGAAGGATATTGTATTCAGGTGGGAGAATTTCAGTGTCAGATATGTGTGGCTTTAACCAGGTTTCTGTTACTGCCACAATACCTGGGGTGTATTGGTACAGCCAGGCTTGTAATTCACTGGTTTTATTGCAAATACTATATACATTTAGAGTTATTATATATAGGTCATGGTTTGCAGGCTGTTGGGTGAATAGTGGTAGGTTGTTAGGACCAGAGTTTGGATGAATATCCCCACATTGAGATAGTTTGAAGAGATAAATTATAAATTAATCATAGCCAAATTATGGAACTCACTCCCACCCACAATTACATCCATACCATCATGCACCCACTTCAAAACTTTACTAAAAGCGCACCTAAAAACATGCTGGCTATGCCCTTGCAACTCCCACTCTAGTATCATCCACCCCATCCAGCCACTACCTTTCTCTCCACTCGATTAACTGCCTTGATTATAGCAAGCTCAGATGCTCATAAGCCTAGTACTTATTATACAGCAGGAACTTCTCATTGTAACATTTGTTAATGTCTGTTATGTACTTCACAGATAAAGATTCTAGTTGTCTGATGTACTATGTTCTTCATTTGTAAATATGTTGTAAGTAATTGCTATGTTAAATTGTTAATCACTATGTAATCCAATGTAACTACTGTCTGTTTATTTTACTGTAGAGCTTTTCTCCCCGGGCCTCCACTGAAAATGGACCTATGTCCAGTCGGACACTCCCGGTCAACAAATTTAAATACATAAAATAAAAATAAATAATAAATGAAGCATTACTGTATTTATCTGGTGGATTCTTAAAAGGGTTTTGGGTAAGAAATGGGGAGTTAATTTGAGTTTAGTATTGGTGTGAGAGAGTTTTACTTTGGGTAGATGCAGTGAACTATATGCGAATAAGGAGGTTGAGATGTTTGAGTAGCTACTGGAGTTTTTTATTGCAGGTGTTGTTAGAGTTGAAAGGTTTGGAGGTAATATATGCAAGGAGGTATGGGGGGATGTGGCCAGAGAAAGTATGAGGAGAGCAGTAGAGAGGGTGAGAAAGAGGATAACGTTTTTAGTATTGGACATGTTAAATAGTGAGAAGGTACAGGTGTAATAGTAAGGTTTTGAAAGTAATTATTATATGGAAATTGGGAGAGTTGTGGGTGTATATGTTATACTGTGCATGAAGAAGTATAGTAAGGTGAGTAGCTAGAATTATAGGGGTAGAGCAGGGAAGGAGTATTAGTGTTAGGAGGGCTTTGTGCTGGTTGTTGAGGAAGAGGGGGAGAGGTTCATATGAGGGGTATTTTAAGTGGATGATGAGTAGGAAGGGAAGGGGATTCAGTAAGTATAAATGTATTTGAAGTGGGGGTGGGTGGGAAAGAGGGTAGGGTAGATGATCAGAGCAAGCCTGAGTGGACCGAGAGCGAATGGAGCGGGATGAATCCAGACCTTGACTGAGCAATAACAAGAAAAACTACCAGGTGAGATTATTTTTAAAACAAACGTTTCATGCTCTAGGGAGATGACCTGTATTTGTTTAGCTTCAGAAGCAGAATTCTGTATGTAATCCTGCTAAAAGAAAGGGCAGAGGGGAGAAATAAACTCCAGTAGCAACAGTACTCAAAAACCTTATTTGAACTTTAGAAAGAACAGAAATATGGTGGGACTTTTACAGGAAAGTGGGATAGTGGGGATAGGCAGCTGAGTCTCTTGGCGGAATGTGCACTTCTAACTTATAAAGATACCTCAGTACAGTTTAAGTAATCATAATTCCACTACTTGGTAGAAATATTGATATTGATAAGATATCTAATAAATAGAGACATGACATCCAGACTTCTTTCTCTGTGATATATAAAATCTGAGAAGTAGGAACAAAACAATTGTTTCAACATGGAGAGGAATACATGGGAGAGCCCAAACATATGTACTAATGGAAGGCACTTGGTAGAATATACATAGTAATGTGTGCATGATATGGCTAGTGTGGTTTGTAAATAAAAGTGATTTAAAAAAAGCTATGCTCTATCCTTAGTCTGAGGGAATGATGTGCCGCCTCCCCCTCCTCAACTTTGCAGTAAAAGTTTTTCAATCTTGATCTTTGCCCCCCTCTCAATAATAGCTTCCTTTAGTCACTGTTTCCTATAATTAATACAATGTACATCGCTATTCCACTGTTACAAAATGCAGTGATAATTTGTTTAAATTCCAGACAGTCTTAGCTTAGACTTATTTACAAATATTTTATCTGTCATGCAAGTATTCATTAACCTGCTGCACCAAACTAACACTCTTTATTATACAATATCAACTTTCATTTCTTCCACTAGAACTGCTGTATCACTTTATTCATTTCCAAATATTTTATTTAAGCACTTTCTCAGAGTATGTTCTACAAGCTATGGTAAACCTGTTGACTTCATAATAACTAATTTGTTTCTCATAGGTTTGTCTGCCTGCCCCAAGTTTCACATGTGTCTTCTATTTCCTAATCTAGTTCTTGCTGTGCCCCAAAGACAAATATGCCTATGATCCCCCTGACCTCCTACAGCACTATCATTGCATGAGAACAACCAATACTGAGAAATGGTCAACCTGCCTGCCAGCCCAACTGCAAGAGCTTCAGAAGCATGCAGGAGGGAGAGTTTCATTTTTAATGAGAGTGCTAGGGAGGCGAGGATACATAAGACTCTCCGATGTTTATAACCTGTGATAATCATCTGCCTTTCTTGCCCTAAGCCGTTACCTTCAAACTAATGCCACCTGATCTCATTGCATCATTAATAGCTATGTTTTCTAGCTAGCCAAATCTCAACTCCCTCACCCCAGTGTCTGCAGCTTAGCTGCTGGGCATACATGATGAAGCCAGGGTGGGGGGACAGGATCCTGGGCAGAGTCTATGAGCAAACTTCCCACGATTGAGAAAACATACTGCTTAATCAAACAATGACATTCACTTTATTGCATTATGAAACATTTTGGTTGTGTTCTCAACATTTTTCCTTACTAGAGCCTGCTTGGTTACTGAAGTCCTTTACAACTGAGTTGCTATATGCATATTTACCTGAGTAAGCAAGTAAACATTTCAAATACTTTGAGTAAATGTATTCATGAGCACATTTCAAAAATATCTGCAAACTTACATTTCTGCATGGACTGTTCACTTTTTTTACATGCCATACCCCTCTGCATGTTCCTTTGAATCATGCCATTTGCTTATAACATGAGGCATTCAGTCATTGTAAACTGTTCTACCTTTTTAAATATTTTGGTCTTAGAGTCCAGTCAATAGCTAAACAGGTCCTTTTGGGTGAATCCATTACTCCAGTCAAAAAAAAAAACATAAATAATAAATACATGTTGCATCTCAGTGTAGCCATTAATATTAAAATAACCCACATCCTAACATCTGCTTTTCATAAAAGATGACAGAATTGAGCTGAATAGTTATAAAACATTTATTCTGCTCATCCAGGTTAGAAGCAATGTTCAAGCAAACACTTTCCATTCGCAAGACAAAAATCAATTATTTACAATAATTCAATCGTGATGGGCAGTGGTAAGTGAAGAACAAAGTATTTCATTAAACATTTAACAAGTTGTGCATTTATGTATATAATATTCTTTGCATCTTCAGTATATCCAGCTTGGAACAAACTATTTATAGGGGAGATCCAGCAATAGAATCTTTGTAAAATGAAGAAGAAACAGTAACATAAACGTCGCTGTATTTTCTTTTTATTAATAATGATGTGAAAGTGACTGATGTTAGGGAATACAGTGGGGAGCAATCAATAGGAAGATATCTCATTACTGTAATACAAACAGTAACACAGCAGCATTCATTTTGTATGCAACACACTCTCCATCAAAGGCTTAATGCAAAACAGTAGCAAAAGTCATAGCAGTCAGCACTTTGCAAGGTTGTATGGTAAAACGTAAAGCAGATTTCCAAGACATCACAATCATACCTCTCAACTGTCCAGATTTTTGCAGAATGCTCAGATTTTTATATCATATTTCTGATCTGTTCCTCATAAAATTTGTGGTTTCCTGGCAAACCACTGAGGATTGAAGTCACTAAATAATGGCATACATTTGAGTTTCAGATTGCATATTCTTCAGAAAATGATAGGCACTTTTTAAGTTTATAGCAGCAATATTTAAAATCTGTCCCTATTTTGGGCCTTTGTTTCCCAATATTTTACGCTTTGTCCAGATTTACTGCGCCAAGTGGTTGAGAGGTATGATCACAATAATGAATATCAAATAAATCAGTTTATGCATTTCAAACTTTAAGAAACAGTTGTTGTTTACTTATAGAAAAATACATGTTTTGAATCAAAGGAAATACTGCAGTGCATGTTTTATACTTGATTAATGAGTGACAATTATGCTGTTAAGGTAAAAATTATGCTCATAAAACTGTACATATAACATTACAACACATTTAAAAGAAAACATCTGAATACCAGAGGTGCATATACATAATTCCATACAAGCATAGTAGAGTGAACCTGAAAAACGAAATTGCTCTTCATACATAGAACAGTCAGTTAATACACTTGTAGTAATACCTTTCAAGCATTTTGTAAGGCTGCGTCAACCTCTTTACCCTGAAGTGTGTGTGTGTGTGTGTGTGTGTGTGTGTGTGTGTGTGTGTGTGTGTGTGTGTGTGTGTGTGTGTATGTGTGTGTGTGTGTGTGTGTGTGTGTGTGTGTGTGTGTGTGAGGGGGGTAACTACCAACATCCCCATTACAGATATACACTAACTGTGAGATCAAAGTATCTTAGAGTAGGAAGAAATGTAAAATCTGATTTAGTATATATTAATTTGCACTTATGGTTCTGTTATTCTTTGGATCACAGTGTATTTTGTAGCACACGTAAATAACTTACCAATAAAAAGCTATAATTACATTAAATAAGACATATGAATAGATGATCAAAAGAAGATCACTCAGGAAAAAACTAACTGTAAGGTAGGGGGAAAAAAGGGAGATCACTCTAATGTTATTGCATATGGTAGATTAAGATGGGATACAAAAACTCTTGCTCTAAGCCAGAAGGCTACCTATGGTAAAGGCAGTTGTTAACAACAAGGAAAAATAACCAACAATGATCCCAAGTACTTCTGGAGCATAACATCAGTGGACAGATAATCAGTGATAATCAGTGAAAGTTGTTTGTAATTAGCTCCCTTTGCTCAAAGTGAATGATTCAGAAACAGATGAGAAGTTAAACTGAGGTCCCATCTGCTTGAGTTGGTGGTAGCTCAGGTGGATTAAAATATCTCACGGCACCTACTAAAAAGAGTCGGGGAAACTCCCTGATACCCTGGCCAAATTTCCCCTAGTGATATAAGCACCCTTTCCCTTTCCAGGGGTATGCATGATTTCTGGAATGGAACTGTGTATGAGTGGCCACATAAAACTTACTAGGGACGGTCTCATTTTAGATCATCTGCATCTTGAATGTCGTGACATAATTCCTCTGTTTCATCTGTTGAGACATCTTCCAAAAAGACCATCTCTTGAGAAACTCCCTGAGGAGCATTCAGATGTACAGGGGAAACAATCAGAACATCAGAAGGGTTTTCACCAAAATGGTTAGGACAAAGGCAGCAAGAACAAGCGCAGGGGCAAACGTTTCCAGTGTATTAATTGAAGCAAGCGGATTTTGCCACAAGTTACATTTAAATGGAAACTAATAGTGTTAATTATGATGATTCTTGCGATTCTGATGATTTCCTGCTTAACTGGTCTGTATGGAAGAAGAAGTTAATAAGAATGTTGATTCCTTGCTTTTTACAGGATATGGTTAAATGTTCTAGTATTGTCATGTTCTGAATGTACTTTTTACCTCCCCCAAAACTGTCTCCTGTTATTCCCATGTTTGAAAATTTGTTGATGAACAATATTGAAAGAGAGTTCAAAGAGTTTAAATGTAATAAATTCAACTTAACAAAAATTTGTTGATGAACAATATTGAAAGAGAGTTCAAAATGTTTAAATGTAATAAATTCAACTTAACGAAAGAGGAATGATATGAGCTCAAAGGTTTACGTGAAAATGTGGGTAAATATGTTTTTAAGGAGGCAGATAAAGGGGGTAATTGGGTTATTATGGTTAGTCTAGGATATAATGAGATGGTTTATGACCTGTTGAATGATGGTAAAATTATGTAAAAGTTTCTACAATCCCTTTCCAGTATTTAAAAATGAATTATTGGAATGAATTGTTGGAGCAAGGGGAAAGGTTGGGATTTTTGTCTGCACAAAATGTTAAAAAAATTGTTTATTGCTAAGCCTTGTGACCCAGTATTTTATGCCATTCCTAAAATTCATAAAGATCGGAAGAGACCATCAGGAAGACCAATAGTGTCAGGCATTGTCTCTTATTTAGAAAATGTGGGGGCTTTGGTGGATTCCTTGTTAAAGAAATATTTAAGCAAAGTAATAGCACATATTAAAAATACGCAGGAACCGTGTTCGGATATCAACAATTTAGACTGGCAATCTGATTATTTTTGTATATCTATGGATTTCCTCTTCTTTATATAACAATATTTCTTCTAGAAGGGGTCTTGAGGCTATTGCAGGAATTTTGGGTGAGGGTCCACACTTGTATATTTTAGATTTGCTTGATTTTTGTTTATCTCACACTTACTTTGTTTTTAAAAAAAGAATATTATTTGCAAACAAGAGGTACAGCCATGGGGGTGCCGTTTACTCTATGCTCCTATGCGATTTTATATATGGGGGAGTTTGAAAAATGTTTTATTTATGCTAACCAGTATTATGTGGATAATGTCACCATTTATAAATGCTTTATAGATTATTTGTTTTTTTATCTGTAAGGGTGCCATGGTTGACATTGTTAACTTTGCAGATACATTGAATGAGAACACACATGGTTTAAAATTTAGCTATCATATGGACAATATTTTTGTTAATTTTTTGGATGCAGAATTTTTGCAGATGATGTTGGTAAAGTTCAATTCAGACAATATAGGAAAATTACAGTGGTAAACAACTTTCTTCATGAGTCTAGCATGCACCCCCCTCATCTTATTAATTCTTTACTCCACAGGGAATTTAGGAGAACTTGGTTTAATACTCCTGACTTGGGATCTAAGGACAGATTTATGTCTGAAGTGGAACAAAGGCTCCTGCTCAGGGGTTATTTGATGGACATTCTAGATAAGGCTAAGAATAAATTAAAGGAGGGAGTTTGTTGCAATAATCAGAGGCATGCAAGTGTACTGAGGAGCTTTAGAAATCATCTTAAGATGGGGAATGATGAGGTTAATAATACGTTATTTTATGTTAGCACATTTAGCCCCTTCTCTGGTATTTTGAGTAAGATGGTGATGGACTTGTGGCCCATGATAACTTCAGATGAGGCACTGAGGAAATTGTTTCCTGGACACCTTACTTTTTCCTATAGCAGTTTTTGTAATTTGAAAGAGTTGTTGAATCCATCCCATATTGGAGTGAACAATGTCTTCTAAACCGGTGGGTTCTTTCCCTTGGGTAAATGTAGTATATGTGGGAGAATTAGGAACATGTCTAACATTGTGATTAATGGTCGAAGATTTGATTCTCAGGGTAGATATAATTGTCAATCATGTGGTGTTATCTATATTTGGGGTTGTGGTTGTGATGCGTTCCAATGGTATATTGGGCAGACCAAAAGAAAAGTTAAAATCAGAATTTTGAAACATTTAGCAGACATTAAGAAAGGCAATGTGAACAGGCCAGTGGCTAGTCACTTTTTGAATGAACATTCCTGTAATGGGGAGTCTTTGTTTTTTAGTATTTTGGCCCAACCCATGACTAACTACGTTGGGGATTTTGCTAAAAATTAAATCAGTTGGAAACTACATTTGTTTTCATCTATGGCACTCTTTCCCCTAGGGTTTTAAATCAGGAGGTTGTGCTTACTTTTTATTTTATTTTATTTGTCTATTTAATGTGTTGTTTGGGCACCTTTTGGTGGGTACATTAGTAGCTTTAAAAATTTAATGTGAGGTATGACAAATGTTATGTAAAATGTCATGCATATGTTGAAATTAATGGTACTGGTCACTTTAAACATTTGAATGTTTAAATGTTAATTGAATAATGAATTAATGAATGTATTTATCTTGGTGTGTGATTTGTACTGGTTATCCCTTGAAGGCACACAGCCGAGGTACCAGGATAATAAAGTGCATTTAGTGCATTTTAGTGTGGTTTTCTTCTTCTTCTTTTTTTTTTTTTGAGGTATTTATCATGTCTTTGGATTAAAAGATCTCACTGCACCTACTGAAAAAAGTCAGGGAAGCTCCCTGATACCCTGGCCAAATTTCCCCTAGTGAAAAGAGGCTACTAGCCTGGTGGGACTAACCTGATCAACAAAGACTAAATAAATATAAAATAAAAAGGGTTGGGAGGTATTTAAAAAGGGTTGGGAGGATGGCTTAATGGCTAAGGTGTTTGCTTTACAAACACAAGGTGCAGGGTTTGAGTCTCACAAGGGATAATTGGCTAGGCCTAAAATGGCTCGCAAGGCCAGTTAGCTTAGTACTAAGCTATGAACTATGAAAGCCGAGCTACACATATGGTTTTAAGTTGTACACTAAAGACACGATGTGCTCCATAGAACAAAGTGTAGAAAAATGCTCATTCAACAGTTCAGCCAGTTTGTAGATGCTATCATTTCTAGATAGTCGAATGAAGTATCATTAGTAATAAGAAAGATGTATAATGTAACCCAAAATTATGTAAAGATTTTAATATATCAGATAAGCTGTAGTGGAGATATATATTTTATAGTGGATTTGCTACAGTTCACGTCAGATTAGTTATTGAGTGAAGGATGGAGATTACGTCTGCATTCAGATGGTTTCTGCACCTTTTGAGTTAACATAATTACAAGATATTAAGGTTAGCTGAGTATAAGGTGGAATGGATTGGGTATTTAATTTGGATGTTTAGTACAATTATACACTGTGTAGGTGATTCCATGTTGGCAGCTTGTTTTAGTTATTCAGATCTCCTGTCAAAAGGATTATGTATTGCACATGGTGAAGTTTTTACAGATTCATATGGCAATGCTTAGTGAGTGTGTTATGATAGTTGTATGTTACTTTATCTAGTCAGCTATGGCTTCTCTTGACTTTGTAGCTGTAAATAGTTTGAAGTGTCAGTTCTTTGACAAGGTTTCTCCTTTTCTGTACATTGTTAAGGACAGGGAAAGATGTTTAACTGAAAAGTTTGGGACAAAGCAGATCTGGGTGTCATAAATTATAATTCAAATATCCCAGGCTTTTCTACATTTACACAGGGATGGCTTCTATATGGACTTCAACTAGCAAATCCTGCAAATCTCTTGTAGGATGCAGGTTTGTCTACTAACACTTTGTTATAGTGGTCATATCAGTCATACTGGTCATATAATGTTGTCAAACAGTAGCATGCATCAAATTATAGTCCAGCTAACACCAGACCTTTATTCAGATGCCAGGTGTAGCTTTGCTCTGCAGAGAATACCAAATAATGGACTGTGTTTTGCTATCACCAGTCTATATAATGTGAAGGTAAAGTGACAGCTTCTGGCCTAAAACTACACCTATATTTATGCCAAACAATACTGTTTCATCAGCTGCAATAATTACAGCAAACCAGTTTCTCTCTTGCCCAAGGGTATGTTTCTCAATATCATTGCAGTTGCTTTATTGTAGTTAAGAATTAGTTTGAAGTCATTTGCTGTCATATATCTCTCAAATAAATCAGAACAATTCCCAACAAAATCAGGGACAAATTCAGGAATAATCAGGGACAATCAGGGACACTTGTTCAAATATTAGTGCTATTAAGTTTAGGCTTTGACAGAATAAGAGGATGGGACTAAATATACATTTTCTAAAGTAAACGAACTGTATAACTCAAATTGTCATTATTTTTAAGTGCAATTTATTAACTTTTCTCCAAAAGTCATCATTTCTGGGAGGGATTAAGAGGGGAAGTCAAAACAAGGAATGACACTGAAAATGGTGGACAGTTGAGAGGTATGCATACAACTCTATGAAAGAAAACATGTTTTTGTTACTTTCTGAGTTTGTTGAGCCTTGATATAGCTTCAGTGAGGGTAAGCAAACTATTCAATTAACAGCAGATATATATTCAGGTAAATATGAGATAGGAAACATGATACAATGGGACAGTTTTAAATGGTATAATGTAACTCTGTATTAGTGTTTGGGTATTGTGATATTTTTTTCGGGGGGCTAATTATAGTAGATATGATATGAAACATTACATCACTTCGGTTCAACCAGTTGCTGTACCATCAGGAATGATTATACAACCCCATCTGCTCTACCTTGTTCTTTTCATTATAATATTTTCCATGGATAGTCCATCAGATATTATCTACTCCTACCTTACCTGGTCATCTCAGTGACCCCCATCACACACTGTCATGTCACCATGCTATTTTCACATTGTACTATCACACTGCTCCCCCATCACACACTCTCACACCACCATGCTATTATCAAGTTGTACTATCACACTACTCCGCCATCACACACTCTCACACCACCATGCTATTTTTACATTGCGCTATCACACTGCTCCCCATCACACACTCTCATACCACCGTGCTATTCTTACATTGTACTATCTCCCCCATCACACACTCTCACACCACCATGCTATTCTCACATTGTAATATCACACTGCTCCCCATCACAAACTCTCATACCACAATGCTATTTTTACATTGTGCTATCACACTGCTCCCCATCACACACTCTCACACCACCATGCTATTTTTATGTTGTACTATCACACTACTCCCCATCACACACTCTCACACCACCATGCTATTCTTATGTTGTACTTTCACACTGCTCCCAATCACACACTCTCACACCACACTGCTATTCTTACATTGTGCTATCTCACTGCTCCCCCATCACACACTCTCACACCACCATGCTATTCTCAAGTTGTACTATGACACTGCTTCCCCATCACACACTCTCACACCACCATGCTATTCTCAAGTTGCACTGTCACAATGCTCCCCCATCACACACTCTCACACCACCATGCTATTTTCAAGTTGTACTATCACACTGCTCCCCATCACACACTCTCACACCACAATGCTATTCTTACATTGTACTATCACACTGCCCCCATCACACACTCTCACACCACCATGCTATTCTTACATTGTGCTATCACACTGCTCCTGATCACACACTCTCATACCACCATGCTATTCTTACATTGTACTATCACACTGCTCTCCATCACACACTCTCACACCACCATACTATTCTCACATTGTACTGTCACACTGCTCCCCATTACACACTCTCATGTCACCATGCTATTCTCACATTGTACTATCACACTGCTCCCCCATCACAAACTCTCATACCACAATGCTATTCTTACATTGTGTTATCACACTGCTCCCCATCACACACTCTCACACCACCATGCTATTCTTATGTTGTACTATCACACTGCTCCCCATCAAACACTCTCACACCACCATGCTATTCTTACATTGTACTTTCACACTGCTCCCAATCACACACTCTCACACCACAATGCTAATGCTATTCTTACATTGTACTATCTCACTGCTCCCCATCACACACTCTCACACCACCATGCTATTCTCAAGTTGTACTATGACACTGCTTCCCCATCACACACTCTCACACCACCATGCTATTCTCAAGTTGTACTATCACAATGCTCCCCATCACACACTCTCACACCACCATGCTATTCTTAAATTCTACTATCTCACTGCTCCCCAATCACACACTCTCACACCACCATGCTATTCTCAAGTTGTACTATGACACTGCTTCCCCATCACACATTCTCACACCACCATGTTATTCTCAAGTTGTACTATCACATTGCTCCCCCATCACACACTCTCACACCACCATGTTATTCTCACATTGTGCTGTCACACTGCTCCCCCATCACACACTCTCACACCACCATGTTATTCTCACATTGTACTATCACACTGCTCCCTCATCACAAACTCTCATACCACAATGCTATTCTTACATTGTGCTATCACACTGCTCCCCTATCACACACTCTCACACCACCATGCTATTCTTATGTTGTACTATCACACTGCCCCCCATCACACACTCTCACACCACCATGTTATTCTTACATTGTACTTCCACACTGCTCCCAATCACACACTCTCACACCACAATGCTATTCTTACATTGTACTATCTCACTGCTCCCCCATCACACATTCTCACACCACCATGCTATTCTCAAGTTGTACTATGACACTGCTTCCCCATCACACATTCTCACACCACCATGCTTTTCTCAAGTTGTACTATCACAATGCTCCCCCATCACACACTCTCACACCACCATGCTATTCTCAAGTTGTACTATCACACTGCTCCCCATCACACACTCTCACACCACAATGCTATTCTTACATTGTACTATCACACTGCACCCCATCACACACTCTCACACCACCATGCTATTCTTACATTGTGCTATCACACTGCTCCCGATCACACACTCTCATACCACCATGCTATTCTTACATTGTACTATCACACTGTTCCCCCATCACACACTCTCACACCACCATGCTATTCTCAAGTTGTATTATGACACTGCTTCCCCATCACACGCTCTCACACCTCCATGCTATTCTCAAGTTGTACTATCACAATGCTCCCCCATCACACACTCTCACACAACCATGCTATTCTCAAGTTGTACTATCACACTGCTCCCCTATCACACAATCTCATACCACAATGCTATTCCTACATTGTACAATCACACTGCTCCCCCATCACACACTCTCACAGCACCATGCTATTCTTACATTGTACTATCACACTGCTCCCACATCACACACTCTGACACCACCATGCTATTCTCACATTGTACTGTCACACAGTTCCCCATCACACACTCTCACACCACAATGCTATTCTTACATTGTACTGTCACACTGCTACCCCATCACACACTCACTTGCCACCATGCTATTCTTACATTGTACTATCACACTGCTCCCCCATCACACACTCTGACACCACCATGCTATTTTCACATTGTACTACCACACTGTTCCCCCATCACACACTCTCATACCACCAAGCTATTCTCACATTGTACTATCACACTGCTCCCCATCACAGACTCTTATACTACAATGCTATTCTTACATTGTGCTATCACACTGCTCCCCCATCGCACACTCTCACATCACCATGCTATTCTTATGTTGTACTGTCACACTGCTACTTGATTTAGTTACATTCTAACATGAGCTTTCATAACTCCCGCACTCCTTATATTGCTATATCTGTGTCACCATGTTAGATATGATAAAGCAAGTTATTTCAGATGTTGGGGGGATAACTGGGAGGCCAAACTCGAATATAGTGAGTTGTATTGGCAGATTGGAAGCTGGTAAACCCCCGGGTTTGAATGATTTTATAAGTATTAGTAGTCTTCTTAAGCTGAGATCAGTGAAGTTATAACACTACTTTTTTGATAAACGTGAACTATTTGCATTATCTGTGGGGAAATTGAATATTTAATATATTCTTATATGATATTTAAATTTATGTATATGTATTTAATGTATATACAATTAAATGTGAGTTTAAATGTATTATGCAAAACCTTTTACTTAGAAAAATGAAATGATGGTCATGCCTTTTTAAATTTGTTATGCAAGGTTAATTGCAACCACTATTATTGGTCCTTTTGAATTTGATATCTATTTATAAAGGGGACTTTGTTTCAAGTGGAATTGTTCAGAAGAAGCCTGACAGTGTGATAGGTGAAAGCGTTTAACCTTGAATTGTTTTTTTATGGACATTTTAGCATTCTTGTGAGTTCCTATAAATTCTGGTGTGTCTTTAGCTGTTTTTAGACTTTGGAGTGGTTTTGACTGTGCTGAGTTGAACAGACTTCACAGCATAATAAATATTTCAGCTTTTAAGTCGTGGAGCTTGTCATTCTTCTAGTTGTTCATTTGTTTGCTATTCATAGTCCTACCCTACCTGGTCATCTCAGTGATCCCCATCACACACTCTCTTGCCACCATGCTATTCTCGTGTTGCACTGTCACACTGCTACCCCATCACACACTCTCATACCACAATGCTATTCTTACATTGTGCTATCACACTGCTCCGCATCACACACTCTGACACCACCATGCTATTCTCATGTTGTACTGTCACACTGCTCCCCATCACAAACTCTCACACCACCATGCTATTCTCATGTTCTACTATCACACTGTTCCCCATCACACACTCTCATACCACAATGCTATTTTTACATTGTACTATCACACTGCTCCCCCATAAGACACTCTGACATCACCATGTTATTTTCACATTGTACTATCACACTGCTCCCCCATCACACACTCTCATAACACAATGCTATTCTTATATTGTACTATTACACTGCTCCGCATCACACATTCTCACACCACCATGCTATTCTCATGTTGTACTATCACACTGCTTCCCCATCACACACTCTCACACCACCATGCTATTCTCACATTGTACTATCACACAGCTCCATATCACAAACTATCACACCACAATGCTATTCTTACATTGTACAATCACACTGCCGCCATCACACACTCTCACACCACCATGCTATTCTCACATTGTACTATCACACTGCTCCCCATCACACACTCACATACCACAATGCTATTCTCAAGTTGTACTGTCACACTGCTCCCAATCACACACTCTCATACCACCATGCTATTTTCATGTTGTACTATCACACTGTTCCCCATCACACACTCTCATACACAGTGCTATTCTTACATTGTACTATCAAACTGCTCCCCATCACACACTCTCATACCACAATGCTATTCTCACATTGTGCTATCACACTGCTCCCCATCACACACTCTCAAACCACCATGCTATTATCATATTATACTATTACACTGCTCCCCCATCAGACACTCTGACACCACCATGCTATTCTTACATTGTACTATCACACTGCTCTCCATCACACACTCTCATACCACAATGCTATTTTTACATTGTGCTATCACACTGCTCCCTCATCACACACATTCACATCACCATGGTATTCTTACATTGTACTATCACACTGCTCTCCATCACACACTCTCACACCACCATGCTATTCTTATGTTGTACTATCACACTGCTCCCCATCACACACTCTCACACCACCATGCTATTCTTACATTGTGCTATCACACTGCTCCCTATCACACACTCTCACACCACTATGCTATTCTCACATTGTATTATCACACTGTTCCCCATCACACACTCTCACACCACGATGCTATTCTCAGTGCACTAACACACTGCTCCCCATTACACACTCTCACACCACCATACTATTCTCACATTGTACAATCACACTGCTCCCCATCACACACTCTCACATCACCATGCTATTCTTATGTTGTACTGTCACACTGCTACTTGATTTAGTTACATTCTAACATGTGCTTTCATAATTCCCGCACTCCTTATATTGCTATATCTGTGTCACCATGTTTGATATGATAAAGCAAGTTATTTCAGATGCTGTGGGGGGATACTGGGAGGCCAAACTCGAATATAGTGAGTTGTATTGGAAGATTAAATTGGAAGCTGGTAAACCACCGGGTTTGAATGATTTAATAAGTATTAGTAGGCTTCTTAAGCTGAGATCAGTGAAGTTATAACACTACTTTTTTTGATACATATGAACTATTTGTATTATCTGTGTGGAAATTGAATATTTAATATATTCTTATATGATATTTAGATTTATGTATATGTATTTAATGTTTATACACATAAATGTGAGTTTACATGTATTATGCAAAACCTTTTACGTAGAAACATGAAATGATGGTCATGTCTTTTTAAATTTGTAATGCAAGGTTAATTGAAACCACTGTTATTGGTCCGTTTGAATTTGATATCTATTTATAAAGGGGACTTTGTTTCAAGTGGAATTGTTCTGAAGAAGCCTGACAGTGTGTTACGTGAAAGCTCTTAACCTTGAATTGTTTTTTGTATGGACATTTCAGCATTCTTGCAAGTTCCTGTGAATTCTGGTGTGTCTTTAGCTGTTTTTAGCCGTTAGAGTGCTTTGGACAGTGCTGAGTTTAACGGACTGCACAGCAGAATAAATATTTCAGCTTTTAAGTCATGGAGCCTGTCATTCGTCTTGTTGTTCATTTGTTTGCTATTCCTAGTCCTACCCTACCTGGCCATCTCAGTGACCCCCATCACACACTCTCTTGCCACCATGCTATTCTCAAGTTGTACTTTTACACTGCTCCCCCATCACACGCTCTCATACCACAATGCTATTCTTACATTGTACTATCACACTGCTCCCCATCACACACTCTAACACCACCATGCTATTCGTACATTGTGCTATCACACTGCTCCCCATCACACACTCTCACACCACAATGCTATTGTTACAATGTACTATCACACTGCTCCCCATCACACACTCTCACACCACCATGCTATTCTCATGTTGTACTATCACAATGCTCCCCATCACACACTTTCACACCACCATGCTATTCTCATGTTGTACTATCACACAGCACCCCCATCACACACTCTCATACCAGAATGATATTCTTACATTGTACTATCACACTGTTCCCCATCACACACTCTCACACCACCATGCTATTCGTACATTGTGCTATCACACTGCTCCCCATCACACACTCTCACACCACAATGCTATTCTTACAATGTACTATCACACTGCTCCTCATCACACACTCTCACACTACCATGCTATTCTCACATTGTACTATCACACTGCTCCCCATTACACACTCTCATACCACAATGCTATTCTCACGTTGTACTGTCACAGTGCTCCCCATCACACACTCTCATACCACCATGCTATTCTCATGTTGTACTATCACACTGTACCCCATCACACACTCTCACACCACCATGCTATTCTCACATTGTACTATCACACTGCTCCCCATCACACACTCTCACACCACCATACTATTCTCATGTTGTACTATCACAGTGCACCCCCTTCAGACACTCTGACGCCACCATGCTATTCTTACATTGTACAATCACACTGCTCCCCATCACACACTCTCATACCACAATGCTATTCTTACATTGTACTATCACACTGCTCCCCCATCACACACTCTCATACCACAATGCTATTCTTACATTGTACTATCACACTGCTCCCCATCACACACTCTCATACCACAATGCTATTCTCACATTGTACTATCACACTGCTCCCCATCACACACTCTCACACCACCATACTATTCTCATGTTGTACTATCACACTGCACCCCCTTCAGACACTCTGACACCACCACGCTATTCTTACATTGAACAATCACACTGCTCCCCATCACACGCTCTCATACCACAATGCTATTTTTACATTGTACAATCACATTGCTCCCTCATCACACACTCTAACACCACCATGCTATTCTTAGATTGTACTATCACACTGTTCCCCCATCACACACTCTCACACCACCATGCTATTCTCACATTGTACTATCACACTGCTCTCCATCACACACTCTCATACCACAATGCTATTCTTACATTGTACTATCACACTGCTCCCCATCACACACTCTCTTGCCAACATGCTATTCTTACATTGTACAATCACACTGCTCCCCATCACACACTCTCATACCACAATCCTATTCTTACATTGTACTATCACATTGCTTCCCATCACACACTCTCACACCACCATGCTATTGTTATGTTGTGCTATCACACTGCTCTCCATCGCACACTCTCACACCACCATGCTATTCTTATGTTGTACTATCACATTGCTCCCCATCACACACTGATCACACCACCATGCTATTCTAGCTTTGTACTATCACACTGCTCCCCAATGACACACTCTCATACCACAATGCTATTCTTACATTGTACTATCGCACTGCTCCCCTATCACACACTCTAATACCAGAATGCTATTCTGATGTTGCACTTTCACACTGCTCCCCATCACACACTCTCTTGCCAACATGCTATTATGACATTGTACTATCACACTGCTCCCCATCACACACTCTCTTGCCAACATGCTATTCTTACATTGTACTATCACACTGCTCTCCATCACACACTCTCATACCACAATGCTATTCTTACATTGTACTATCACACTGCTCCCCCATCACACACTTTCTTGCCACCATGCTATTCTTACATTGTACTATCACACAGCTCTCACATCACACACTCTCACACCACCATGCTATTCTCACATTGTACTATCACACAGCTCCCTTATCACACACTCTCACACCACCATGCTATTCTCACATTGTACTATCACACTGCTCCCCATCACACACTCTCACACCATCATGCTATTCTCACATTGCACTATCACACTGCTCCCCATCACACACTCTCATACCGCAATGCTATTCTTACATTGTACTATCACACTGCTCCTCATCACACACTCTCACACCAACTTGCTATTCTCACGTTGTACTTTTAAACTGCTTCCCCTTCACACAGTCTCACACCACCATGCAATTCTCACATTGTACTATCACACTTCTCCCCATCACACACTCTCATACTACAATCCTATTCTTACATTGTACTATCACATTGCTTCCTATCACACACTCTCACACCACCATGCTATTGTTATGTTGTACTATCACACTGCTCCCCCATCACGCACTCTGACACCACCATGCTATTCTTACATTGTGCTATCACAATGCTCTCCATCACACACTCTCACACCACCATGCTATTCTTATGTTGTACTATCACACTGCTCCCCATCACACACTCTCACACCACCATGCTATTCTCACATTGTAGTATCACACTGCTCCCCCATCACACACTCTCATACCACAATGCTATACTTACATTTTACTATCACACTGCTCCCCATCACACACTCTCATACCACACTGCTATTCTGATGTTGCACTGTCACACTGGTCCCCATCACACACTCTCTTGCCAACATGCTATTCTTACATTGTACTATCACACTGCTCCCAATCACACTTTCTGACACCACCATGCTATTCTCATGTTGTACTGTCACACTGCTCCCCATCCCACACTCTCATACCACAATGCTATTTACATTGTACTATCACACTGCTCCCCATCACAAACTCTCACACCACCATGCTATTCTTACATTGTATTATCACACTGCTCCCCATCACACACTCTCATACCACAATGCTATTCTTACATTGTACTATCACACTATTCCCCCATCACACACTTTCGTGCCACCATGCTATTTTTAGATTATACTATCACACAGCTCCCACATCACACACTCTCACACCACCATGCTATTCTCAAGTTGTACTATCACACAGCTCCCACATCACACACTCTCACACCACCATGCTATTCTCACATTGTACTATCACACTGCTCCCCCATCACACACTCTCACATCACCATGCTATTCTTACATTGTACTATCACACTGCTCCCCCATCACACACTCTCACACCACCATGCTATTCTCACATTGTACTATCACACTGCTTCCCAACACACACTCTCACACCACCATGCTATTCTCACATTGTACTATAACACTGTTTCCCAACACACACTCTCACACCACCATGCTATTGTCACATTGTACTATCACACAGCTCCCCATCACACACTCTCATACCACAATGCTAGTCTTGCATTGTACTATCACACTGCTCCCCAACACACACTCTCACACCACCATGCTATTCTCATGTTGTACTATCACACTGCTCCCCCATCAGGCACTCTGACACCACCATGCTATTCTTACATTGTACTATCACACTGCTCTCCATCACACACTCTCATACCACAATGCTATTTTTACAGTGTGCTATCACACTGCTCCCTCATCACACATGCTCACACCACCATGCTATTCTTACATTGTACTATTACACTGCTCTCCATCGCACACTCTCACACCACCATGCTATTCTTATGTTGTACTATCACACTGCTCCCCCATCACACACTCTCACACCACCATGCTATTCTTACATTGTGCTATCACACTGCTCCCTATCACACACTCTTACACCACTATGCAATTCTCACATTGTACTATCACACTGTTACCCATCACACACTCTCACACCACAATGCTATTCTCAGTGCACTAACACACTGCTCCCCATTACACACTCTCACACCACCATACTATTCTCACATTGTACTAGCACACTGCACCCCATCACACACTCTCACACCACCATGCTATTCTCACATTGTACTATCACACTGCTCCCCATCACACACTCTTATACCACAATGCTATTTTAACATTGTGCTATCACACTGTTCCCTATCACACACTCTCATACCACAATGATATTCTTACATTGTACTATCACTCTGCTCCCCATCACACACTCTCATACCACAATGCTATTCTCACATTGTACTATCACACTGCTCCCCATCACACACTCTCACTTCACCATGCTATTCTTATGTTGTACTGTCACACTGCTACTTGATTTAGTTACATTCTAACATGAGCTTTCATAACTCCCGCACTCCTTATATTGCTATATCTGTGTCACCATGTTTGATATGATAAAGCAAGTTATTTCAGATGCTGTGGGGGGTTACTGGGAGTCCAAACTTGAATATAGTGAGTTGTATTGGAAGATTAAATTGGAAGCTGGTAAACCACCGGGTTTGAATGATTTTATAAGTATTAGTAGTCTTCTTAAGCTGAGATTAGTGAAGTTATAACACTACTTTTTTTGATACATGTGAACTATTTGTATTATCTGTGTGGAAATTGAATATTTATTATATTCTTATATGATATTTAAATTTATGTATATGTATTTAATGTTTATACACATAGATGTGAGTTTACATGTATTATGCAAAACCTTTTACTTAGAAACATGAAATGATGGTCATGTCTTTTTAAATTTGTTATGCAAGGTTAATTGAAACCACTGTTATTGGTCTGTTTGAATGTGATATCTATTTATAAAGGGGACTTTGTTTCAAGTGGAATTGTTCTGAAGAAGCCTGACAGTGTGTTAGGTGAACGCTCTTAACCTTGAATTGTTTTTTGTATGGACATTTCAGCATTCTTGTGAGTTCCTGTGAATTCACCTGTGTCTTTAGCTGTTTTTAGCCTTTAGAGTGGTTTTGACTGTGCTGAGTTTAACAGACTGCACAGCAGAATAAATATTTCAGCCTTTAAGTCAGGGAGCCTGTCATTCGTCTGGTTGTTCATTTGTTTGCTATTCCTAGTCCTACCCTAGCTGGTCATCTCAGTGACCCCCATCACACACTCTCTTGCCACCATGCTATTCTCAAGTTGTACTTTTACACTGCTCCATCATCACACACTTTCATACCACAATGCTATTCTCATGTTGTAGTATCACACAGCACCCCCATCACACACTCTCATACCATAATGCTATTCTTACATTGTACTATCACACTGTTCCCCATCACACACTCTCACACCACCATGCTATTCGTACATTGTGCTATCACACTGCTCCCCATCACCCACTCTCACACCACAATGCTATTCTTACAATGTACTATCACACTGCTCCCGATCACACACTCTCACACCACCATGCTATTTTCACATTGTACTATCACACTGCTCCCCATTACACACTCTCATACCACAATGCTATTCTCACGTTGTACTGTCACACTGCTCCCCATCACACACTCTCATACTACCATGCTATTCTCACATTGTGCTATCACACTGTTCCCCATCACACACTCTCACACCACCATGCTATTCTCACATTGTAGTATCACACTGTTCCTCCATCACACACTCTAATACCACAATGCTATTCTTACATTCTACTATCACACTGCTCCCCCATCACACACTCTCATACCACAATGCTATTCTTACACTGTACTATCACACTGCTCCCCCATTACACACTCTCATACCACAATGCTATTCTCACGTTGTACTGTCACACTGCTCCCCATCACACACTCTCATACCACCATGCTATTCTCACGTTGTGCTATCACACTGTTCCCCATCACACACTCTCACACCACCATGCTATTCTCACATTGTACTATCACACTGCTCTCCATCACACACTCTCACACCACCATGCTATTCGTACATTGTGCTATCACACTGCTCCCCATCACACACTCTCACACCACAATGCTATTCTTACAATGTACTATCGCACTGCTCCCGATCACACACTCTCACACCACCATGCTATTCTCACATTGTACTATCACACTGTTCCCCCATCACACACTCTAATACCACAATGCTATTCTCACATTGTACTATCACACTGTTCCCCATTCACACTCTCTAATACCACAATGCTATTCTCACATTGTACTATCACACTGCTCCCCCTTCAGACACTCTGACACCACCATGCTATTCTTACATTGTACTATCACACTGCTCCCCATCACACACTCTCATACCACAATGCTATTTTTACATTGTACTATCACACTGCTCCCCATCACACACTCTCATACCACCATGCTATTCTCACGTTGTGCTCTCACACTGTTCCCCCATCACACACTCTCACACCACCATGCTATTCTCACATTGTACTACCACACTGCTCTCCATCACACGCTCTCATACCACAATGCTATTCTTACATTGTACTATCACACTGCTCCCCCATCACACACTCTCATACCGCAATGCTATTCTTACATTGTACTATCACATTGCTTCCCATCACACACTCTCACACCACCATGCTATTGTTATGTTGTACTATCAGACTGCTCCCCAATCACACACTCTGACACCACCATGTTATTCTTTCATTGTGCTATCACACTGCTCTCCATCACACACTCTGACACCACCATGCTATTCTTTCATTGTGCTATCACACTGCTCTCCATCACACACTATCATGCCACCATGCTATTCTCACGTTGTGCTATCACACTGTTCCCCATCACACACTCTCATACCACCATGCTATTCTCACATTGTACTATCACACTCTTCCCCCATCACACACTCTAATACCACAATGCTATTCTCACATTGTACTATCACACTGCTCCCCCTTCCGACACTCTGACACCACCATGCTATTCTTACATTGTACTATCACACTGCTCCCCATCACACTCTCTCATACCACAATGCTATTTTTACATTGTACTATCACACTGCTCCCTCATCACACACTCTAACACCACCATGCTATTCTTAGATTGTACTATCACACTGTTCCCCCATCACACACTCTCACACCACCATGCTATTCTCACATTGTACTACCACACTGCTCTCCATCACACACTCTCATACCACAATGCTATTCTTACATTGTACTATCACACTGCTCCCCCATCACACACTCTCATACCGCAATGCTAGTCTTACATTGTACTATCACATTGCTTCCCATCACACACTCTCACACCACCATGCTATTGTTATGTTGTACTATCACACTGCTCCCCAATCACACACTCTGACACCACCATGCTATTCTTTCATTGTGCTATCACACTGCTCTCCATCACACACTCTCACACCACCATGCTATTCTTATGTTGTACTATCACACTGCTCCCCATGACCCACTGATCGCACCACCATGCTATTCTCACGTTGTACTATCACACTGCTCCCCATTACACACTCTCATACCACAATGCTATTCTCACGTTGTACTCTAACACTGCTCCCCCATCACACACTCTCATACCACCATGCTATTCTCACGTTGTACTATCACACTGTTCCCCATCACACACTCTCACACCACCATTCTATTCTCACATTGTACTATCACACTGTTCCCCCATCACACACTCTAATACCACAATGCTATTCTTACATTGTACTATCACACTGCTTCCCCATCACACACTCTCATACCACAATGCTATTCTTAAATTGTACTATCACATTGCTCCCCCATCACACACTCTCATACCACAATGCTATTCTTACATTGTACTATCACACTGCTCCCCATCACACACTCTCATACAACAATGCTATTCTCACATTGTACTATCACACTGCTCCCCATCACACACTCTCACACCACCATACTATTATCATGTTGTACTATCAAACTGCTCCCCCTTCAGACACTCTGACACCACCATGCTATTCTTACATTGTACTATCACACTGATCCCCATCACACACTCTCATACCACAATACTATTTTTACATTGTACTATCACACTGCTCCATCATCACACACTCTAACACCACCATGCTATTCTTAGATTGTACTATCACACTGTTCCCCCATCACATACTCTCACACCACCATGCTATTCTCACATTGTACTACCACACTGCTCTCCATCACACACTCTCATACCACAATGCTATTCTTACATTGTGCTATCACACTGCTCCCCCATCACACACTCTCATACCACAATCCTATTCTTACATTGTACTATCACATTGCTTCCCATCACACACTCACACCACCATGCTATTGTTATGTTGTGCTATCACACTGCTCTCCATCGCCCACTCTCACACCACCATGCTATTCTTATGTTGTACTATCACACTGCTCCCCATCACACATTGATCACACCACCATGCTATTCTCACTTTGTACTATCACACTGCTCCCCCATGACACACTCTAATACCACAATACTATTCTTACATTGTACTATCACACTGCTCCCCATCACACACTCTCATACCACAATGCTATTCTTACATTGTACTATCACACTGCTCCACCATCACACACTCTCATACCACAATGCTATTCTTACATTGTACTATCACACTGCTCCCCATCACACACTCTCATACAACAATGCTATTTTTACATTGTACTATCACACTGCTCCCTCATCACACACTCTAACACCACCATGCTATTCTTCGATTGTACTATCACACTGTTCCCCCATCACATACTCTCACACCACCATGCTATTCTCACATTGTACTACCACACTGCTCTCCATCACACACTCTCATACCACAATGCTATTCTTACATTGTACTATCACACTGCTCCCCATCACACACTCTCATACCACAATCCTATTCTTACATTGTACTATCACATTGCTTCCCATCACACACTCACACCACCATGCTATTGTTATGTTGTGCTATCACACTACTCTCCATCGCCCACTCTCACACCACCATGCTATTCTTATGTTGTACTATCACACTGCTCCCCATCACACATTGATCACACCACCATGCTATTCTCACTTTGTACTATCACACTGCTCCCCCATGACACACTCTAATACCACAATGCTATTCTGATGTTGCACTGTCACACTGCTCCCCATCACACACTCTCTTGCCAACATGCTATTCTTACATTGTACTATCACACAGCTCCCCATCACACACTCTGACACCACCATGCTATTCTCATGTTGTACTATCACACTGCTCCCCATCACACACTCTCATACCACAATGCTATTTACATTGTACTATCACACTGCTCCCCATCACAAACTCTCACACCACCATGCTATTCTTACATTGTACTATCACACTGCTCCCCATCACACACTCTCATACCACAATGCTATTCTTACATTGTACTATCACACTGCTCCCCCATCATACACTTTATTGCCACCATGCTATTCTTACATTGTACTATCACATAGCTCCCACATCACACACTCTCACACCACCATGCTATTCTCATGTTGTACTATCACACAGCTGCCACATCACACACTCTCACACCACCATGCTATTCTCACGTTGTACTATCACACTGCTCCGCATCACACACTCTCACACCATCATGCTATTCTCACATTGTACTATCACACTGCTCCCCATCACACACTCTTATACCACAATCCTATTCTTACATTGTACTATCACATTGCTTTCTATCACACACTCTCACACCAACATGCTATTGTTATGTTGTACTATCACACTGCTCCCCATTACATACTCTGACACCACCATGCTATTCTTACATTGTGCTATCACACTGCTCTCCATCACACATTCTCACACCACCATGCTATTCTTATGTTGTACTATCACACTGCTCCCCATCACACACTCTCATACCACCATGCTATTCTCACATTGTACTATCACACTGCTCTCCCATCACACACTCTCATACCACAATGCTATACTTACATTGTACTATCCCACTGCTCCCCATCACACACTCTCATACCACAATGCTATTTACATTGTACTATCACACTGCTCCCCATCACAGACTCTCACACCACCATGCTATTCTTACGTTGTACTATCACACTGCTCCCCATCATACACTCTCATACCACAATTCTATTCTTACAATGTACTATCACACTGCTCCCCCATCACACACTCTCTTGCCACCATGCTGTTCTTACATTGTACTATCACACAGCTCCAACATCACACACTCTCACACCACCATGCTATTCTCAAGTTGTACTATCACACAGCTCCCACATCACACACTCTCACACCACCATGCTATTCTCATGTTGTACTATCACAATGCTTCCCCATCACACACTCTCACACCACCATGTGGTCATAGCAGCAGGGAACTCAGAAAAGTGACTACCTTCTGGATTTAAGTATCTTTGCTTTTTTTTCACTTGAAATAGCTTCTGTAGCTTACATTGAACTAGCCTGAACAGTTTTTTAACTGATTGCTGCATTATTTTAAAATCTGCACTTAAAATTACATTTTAGTCGAATTTGATCGAAAGTTTGCTTGTTTGTTTGTTTAATTTAACTGTGGAGGCTGCCCACTAAAGTGTGCTAGCCTGTGTAACTAATTTATCACTGTTTCTGGACTTTCTGTGTGTTTCTATCAAAAAAACAAAAAAAACAAAAAAATAATCCTTGTTTTCCCGCCTTCCTTGACTAGTTTAGACTAGTTTACAGGCATTGCTGTATTCTGGGCTGTGGTGTAGTTCCTGTGTTGTCCATTACCTTACTTGGATAGAAGGAAGTTTCTTTGCTCACCAGTGGGAGTGGGGAGCGCTGAGCAGCCTACCTGTACTTGGGGGAAGTGACCTCAGCACAAGAAGCTGTAGTAAATGGTTGTTTGGGACCATTTCCAGCTCTTTTGTAGTTCACTGTTTAAAATCCGCCTCTGGGCGTTTTTTTCTGGCTATACTGCTCAGACACGCTCCACGTGGGTTTACAGAGTGGTCCTAGCAGCAGGGAACTCAGAAAAGTGACTACCTTCTGGATTTAAGTATCTTTGCTGTTTTTTTACTTGAAATAGCTTCTGTAGCTTACCTTGAACTAGCCTGAACTGTTTTTTAACTGATTGCTGCATTATTTTAAAATCTGCACTTAAAGTTACATTTTAGTCGAATTTGATCGAAAGTTTGCTTGTTTGTTTGTTTAATTTAACTGTGGAGGTTGCCCATTAAAGTGTGCTAGCCTGTGTAACTAATTTATCACTGTTTCTGCATTTTCTGTGTGTTTCTACCAAAAAAACAAAAAAAATAATCCTTGTTTTCCCGCATTCCTCGACTAGTTTAGAACAGGTTACAGGCATTGCTGTATTCTGGGCTGTGGTGTAGTTCCTGTGTTGTCCATTACCTTACTTGGATAGAAGGAAGCTTCTTTACTCACCAGTGGGAGTGGGGAGCCTTGAGCAGCCTACCTGTCCTTGGGGGAAGTGACCTCAGCACAAAAAGCTGTAGTAATTGGTTGTTTGGGACCATTTCCAGCTCTTTTGTAGTTCACTGTTTAAAATCCGCCTCTGGGCATTTTTTTCTGGCTATACTGCTCAGACAAGCTACACGTGGGTTTACAGAGTGGTCCTAGGAGCAGGGAACTCAGAAAAGTGACTACCTTCTGGATTTAAGTATCTTTGCTTTTTTTTCACTTGAAATAGCTTCTGTAGCTTACCTTGAACTAGCCTGAACTGTTTTTTAACTGATTGCTGCATTATTTTTAAATCTGCACTTAAAGTTACATTTTAGTTGAATTTGATCAAAAGTTTGCTTGTTTGTTTGTTTAATTTAACTGTGGAGGCTGCCCACTAAAGTGTGCTAGCCTGTGTAACTAATTTATCACTGTTTCTGCATTTTCTGTGTGTTTCTACCAAAAAAACAAAAAAACAAAAAAATAATCCTTGTTTTCCCGCCTTTCTCGACTAGTTTATACCAGTTTACAGGCATTGCTGTAAACTGGTCTGTGGTGTAGTTCCTGTGTTTTCCATTATCTTACTTGGATAGAACGAAGTTTCTTTGCTCACCAGTGGGAGTGGTGAGCCTTGAGCAGCCTACCTGTCCTTGGGGGAAGTGACCTCAGCACAAGAAGCTGTAGTAATTGGTTGTTTGGGACCATTTCCAGCTCTTTTGTAGTTCACTGTTTAAAATCCACCTCTGGGCATTTTTTTTCTGGCAATACTGCTCAGACAAGCTCCACGTGGGTTTACAAAGTGGTCCTAGCAGCAGGGAACTCAGAAAAGTGAGATTTAAGTATCTTTGCTTTTTTTTCACTTGAAATAGCTTCTGTAGCTTACCTTGAACTAGCCTGAACTGTTTTTTAACTGATTGCTTCATTATTTTAAAATCTGCACTTAAAGTTACATTTTAGTCAAATTTGATCGAAAGTTTGCTTGTTTGTTTGTTTAATTTAACTGTGGAGGCTGCCCACTAAAGTTTGCTAGCCTGTGTAACTAATTTATCACTGTTTCTGCATTTTCTGTGTGTTTCTACCAAAAAAACAAAAAAATAATCCTTGTTTTCCCGCCTTCCTCAACTAGTTTAGACCAGTTTACAGGCATTGCTGTGTTCTGGGCTGTGGTGTAGTTCCTGTGTTGTCCATTACCTTACTTGGATAGAAGGAAGTTTCTTTGCTCACCAGTGGGAGTGGGGAGCCTTGAGCAACCTACCTGTCCTTGGGGGAAGTGACCTCAGCTCAAGAAGCTGTAGTAATTGGTTGTTTGGGACCATTTCCAGCTCTTTTGTAGTTCACTGTTTAAAATCCGCGTTTGCACTGCTTTGCACGGTCAGTACACATAGCGCCTTGGTTAAACAAGGTTAAACTTTTCTGGCTCCGCCAAGTCTGTTCTTCAAATTTTCCCTTAAGGAAGCTCTACTCTTAGTATAACCAGACTACTCACTGTATTATAAGCCTAGCACTTGTTCTCAATACTTCTCTACTAAGTAAGCACTCTCATACTAAGTAAAGCACTACATCTACTTACCACCCCTGTGAATACCCACTTCCCTTAAAGGTATACCACTCCTTTATACTGTTCTAGCATGTCGAGTGGTAGATTACTGGCGTCATCTCCAGTTCAGCTGGTCAATCTGGGCATCTTGAGACAATGCTACAATTGTCTCATGTACACAGACAACCCTCTCCTCCTCCCAACAAACACAAATACATGTGAGAGATGCAACTATATAGCCAAACTGGAGGCTGAACTCTCTCAACTCAGGGCTGGCATGACCAGACAGGAGGAGATGGCAACCACACACACAACAATCCCAGTCCCACATAAACCTACCACAACTGCAAACCAAACACATAAAAACACAAAGACATACTCAGAGGCTCTAATAAAAAACTTACCAAAACAACAGAGGCTTCCAAAGCAGACATCCAAACAGACATCCAAAAATCCACCACCTCAAAACAAAACACATGCAACACATACTTCAATAAATCAGTGTGTCGACCAATCGCAGCCCTTAAGGCCAAACACCTTGCCTGATACACTAGTAATAGGTGACTCCATAGTCAGACACAGTGATGTCCCACTGACCAGGCTGAACAAGGAGAAGGTGACTGTGAGCTGTCTGTCGGGAGCTAGGATCTGCCACATAACACATGCACCCAGGTCACTACAAAGCAAGTACAAATATGACTCCGTCATTGTCCATGCTGGTGTGAATGACCTGAGATGTATCTCCCTGGACTACATGAAAAGAGACATAGAGGAGCTCTCAGATTATGTAGCCCAGGCTGGTATGACCCTGACCCTGAGCAGCATCTTGCCCTCACCAAGAATGATACCACAATACAAAGACAAGATGATCAGCTTTAACAATTGGCTCAAGTACTGGTGTCATTCTAAGGGGATCCAATGTCTGTCTGCCTGGGATGATATTTTGGACAAGCCACGCTGCTTCGCAAGTGATGGCTTACACCTGTCACCACTGGGCTTCCGGATATTGGCTAAGGCTCTTGCCACCCCATAGTGCCTTTTAGGCAAGGCTCAAAAGACAAACCCACCTCCTTAGAAAACAAAATGGAAAAAACTAAGGGTAATGCTGCTCAACGCCAGAAGTCTAAATCTCAAGATGCAGGCACTTGATGCACTCCTCAGCATGGAGAACATCGACGTCTGTGCAGTAACTGAAACCTGGTTCAAGGCTCCTGAGAGCACCCCAGCGCTACCAGGCTATACCTCATATCATGCTTTTCGCCCCAAAACCCGGGCGAACCACAAAGGAGGGGAGTGTCCATATTCATAAAGGACACCCACACCTCCAGGTTAGTAGCAACACATGAAGCATCAGAGACCATACAGGTGCAACTAACCATAGGCCAAACTGCTATACAACTGGTAGCATGTTACAGACCACCCTCCCAATCTCAAGAACCCCACTCAGCCTTCCTGAAGACATTGGAGGATATGAATGTATCACAAAATACCATCATACTGGGAGACTTAATTACCCAAACATAGATTGGGTACATTATTCTAGCCCTAATACCCTAGCCCAAAGGTTCCTGGAATTCATAAATTCAAATGCACTGGAACAACTAGTCACCTCTCCCACTAGGGGAGATAATATACTAGACCTGATCATCACAAACATGGGGACAAAATGCTCCACACTGAAGTATACCCCTCACTAGTGAGATCTGACCACAAACTAATCACCCTGGATATACATATCCCACCTCCACCCCAGCACAAAAGACCACAGTGAAAAACTTCTCAAAAGCAGACTTCACTCTTCTTAAGACTGAGATGGTATCCTTTAAGCCCACTGTGCCAGTGGATACCACATCCCACAATGCTGAATCCTTCACAAATGCTTTCTATGGACATCTCTAAGAATGCATGGATCATGCAATCCCAAACAAATCCAAGTCCCTCTCCAACAAATGTAAGCATCCTGTCTGGTGGACCTCAGCCATAAACAAATTGTATAACAAAAGAAGGAAGCTACTGCACGTCAGAGTGAAATCCCATGAAGGGAAGACATCTCTGATCAACATTAGCAGAAAACTACGTTCTCTCATAAAAACATCCAAGGCAAACTTTGAGAGAAAAATCGCTAAGGACACAAAGCCTTCTTCAGCTATGTTAGAAACCCATGGAAACCCTCAGATATGCTCAGAGTTGGTTCACAACAACAAAAATACACTGAACCCACAGATATTGCTAACATTCTGGCTGACAGGTTCAGTGTAAATGTCATGCCTCCTTCACCCCCAAAAGAAGAAATACTTATCCCAGCTGAATGTAATCTCCTGTCATCTCAGATGTCCAAGTGAGAACCACCCTAAACAAAGCAAAAACACAGCATCAATGGGACCTGACGGTATCCCGGGTGCGTGTTACGTGAACTCAAGAGGAGCTAAACCCACATAAAATGCTATTTAACCTTAGCCTTACTTAGGATATGTACCTGAACACTGGCGACAGCAACAGTGGTCCCACTCCACAAGGGGTGCCTCTACAGACCCTGGAAACTACCGCCCCATAAGCTTGACTAGCCTGGTCTGCAAAGCTATGGAAAGAATCATTATGGAACTCATAAATGGAGACATAGGGGACCTAAAGACGCTTGACCCCCATCCAGTTCGGCTTTGTAAAGGGCAGATCCTGCCTTTTAAACCTGGTTGACTTTTTCAAAAAAGTCACTAGAGCCATTGATGAGGGTAAAGCAGTCCATACAGCATACCTGGACTTGGCTAAGGCCTTCGACACAATACCGCACTCAGGCATCATAGATAAGCTAAACAGCTTAAAAGTAAACCCTTATGTCACTAGATGGGTTGCAAACTGGCTAAAGGACAGAACCCATAAAGTTAAAATCGCTGGAGCAATGTCAGACTCAAAGCCAGTCACAAGTGGTGTCCCACAGGGATCTGTCCTGGGACCCCTCTTGTTCGGCATTTTTTTCTCAGATGTTAAAGCAAACACGGAGGGCTGTGGCTGACAAAGTTCGCAGATGACTGCAAACTAGGTGCCATAGTCGATACACCAGCAGATACACACATCCTACAAAAGGCCTCACTGAAATGGACACTTTGTTTAATTTAACTGTGGAGGCTGCCCACTAAAGTTTGCTAGCCTGTGTAACTAATTTATCACTGTTTCTGCATTTTCTGTGTGTTTCTACCAAAAAAACAAAAAAATAATCCTTGTTTTCCCGCCTTCCTCAACTAGTTTAGACCAGTTTACAGGCATTGCTGTGTTCTGGGCTGTGGTGTAGTTCCTGTGTTGTCCATTACCTTACTTGGATAGAAGGAAGTTTCTTTGCTCACCAGTGGGAGTGGGGAGCCTTGAGCAACCTACCTGTCCTTGGGGGAAGTGACCTCAGCTCAAGAAGCTGTAGTAATTGGTTGTTTGGGACCATTTCCAGCTCTTTTGTAGTTCACTGTTTAAAATCCGCGTTTGCACTGCTTTGCACGGTCGTACACATAGCGCAGCGCGGGTTAAACAAGGTTAAACTTTTTCTGGCTCCGCCAAGTCTGTTCTTCAAATTTTCCCTTAAGGAAGCTCTACTCTTAGTATAACCAGACTACTCACTGTATTATAAGCCTAGCACTTGTTCTCAATACTTCTCTACTAAGTAAGCACTCTCATACTAAGTAAAGCACTACATCTACTTACCACCCCTGTGAATACCCACTTCCCTTAAAGGTATACCACTCCTTTATACTGTTCTAGCATGTCGAGTGGTAGATTACTGGCGTCATCTCCAGTTCAGCTGGTCAATCTGGGCATCTTGAGACAATGCTACAATTGTCTCATGTACACAGACAACCCTCTCCTCCTCCCAACAAACACAAATACATGTGAGAGATGCAACTATATAGCCAAACTGGAGGCTGAACTCTCTCAACTCAGGGCTGGCATGACCAGACAGGAGGAGATGGCAACCACACACACAACAATCCCAGTCCCACATAAACCTACCACAACTGCAAACCAAACACATAAAAACACAAAGACATACTCAGAGGCTCTAATAAAAAACTTACCAAAACAACAGAGGCTTCCAAAGCAGACATCCAAACAGACATCCAAAAATCCACCACCTCAAAACAAAACACATGCAACACATACTTCAATAAATCAGTGTGTCGACCAATCGCAGCCCTTAAGGCCAAACACCTTGCCTGATACACTAGTAATAGGTGACTCCATAGTCAGACACAGTGATGTCCCACTGACCAGGCTGAACAAGGAGAAGGTGACTGTGAGCTGTCTGTCGGGAGCTAGGATCTGCCACATAACACATGCACCCAGGTCACTACAAAGCAAGTACAAATATGACTCCGTCATTGTCCATGCTGGTGTGAATGACCTGAGATGTATCTCCCTGGACTACATGAAAAGAGACATAGAGGAGCTCTCAGATTATGTAGCCCAGGCTGGTATGACCCTGACCCTGAGCAGCATCTTGCCCTCACCAAGAATGATACCACAATACAAAGACAAGATGATCAGCTTTAACAATTGGCTCAAGTACTGGTGTCATTCTAAGGGGATCCAATGTCTGTCTGCCTGGGATGATATTTTGGACAAGCCACGCTGCTTCGCAAGTGATGGCTTACACCTGTCACCACTGGGCTTCCGGATATTGGCTAAGGCTCTTGCCACCCCCATAGTGCCTTTTTTAGGCAAGGCTCAAAGACAAACCCACCTCCTTAGAAAACAAAAATGGAAAAAAACTAAGGGTAATGCTGCTCAACGCCAGAAGTCTAAATCTCAAGATGCAGGCACTTGATGCACTCCTCAGCATGGAGAACATCGACGTCTGTGCAGTAACTGAAACCTGGTTCAAGGCTCCTGAGAGCACCCCAGCTACCAGGCTATACCTCATATCATGCTTTTCGGCCCCAAAACCGGGCGAACCACAAAGGAGGGGAGTGTCCATATTCATAAAGGACACCCACACCTCCAGGTTAGTAGCAACACATGAAGCATCAGAGACCATACAGGTGCAACTAACCATAGGCCAAACTGCTATACAACTGGTAGCATGTTACAGACCACCCTCCCAATCTCAAGAACCCCACTCAGCCTTCCTGAAGACATTGGAGGATATGAATGTATCACAAAATACCATCATACTGGGAGACTTAATTACCCAAACATAGATTGGGTACATTATTCTAGCCCTAATACCCTAGCCCAAAGGTTCCTGGAATTCATAAATTCAAATGCACTGGAACAACTAGTCACCTCTCCCACTAGGAGATAATATACTAGACCTGATCATCACAAACATGGGGACAAAATGCTCCACACCGGAAGTATACCCCTCACTAGTGAGATCTGACCACAAACTAATCACCCTGGATATACATATCCCACCTCCACCCCCAGCACAAAAGACCACAGTGAAAAACTTCTCAAAAGCAGACTTCACTCTTCTTAAGACTGAGATGGTATCCTTTAAGCCCACTGTGCCAGTGGATACCACATCCCACAATGCTGAATCCTTCACAAATGCTTTCTATGGACATCTCTAAGAATGCATGGATCATGCAATCCCAAACAAATCCAAGTCCCTCTCCAACAAATGTAAGCATCCTGTCTGGTGGACCTCAGCCATAAACAAATTGTATAACAAAAGAAGGAAGCTACTGCACGTCAGAGTGAAATCCCATGAAGGGAAGACATCTCTGATCAACATTAGCAGAAAACTACGTTCTCTCATAAAAACATCCAAGGCAAACTTTGAGAGAAAAATCGCTAAGGACACAAAGCCTTCTTCAGCTATGTTAGAAACCTGGGCGGAAACCCTCAGATATGCTCAGAGTTGGTTCACAACAACAAAAAATACACTGAACCCACAGATATTGCTAACATTCTGGCTGACAGGTTCAGTGTAAATGTCATGCCTCCTTCACCCCCAAAAGAAGAAATACTTATCCCAGCTGAATGTAATCTCCCTGTCATCTCAGATGTCCAAGTGAGAACCACCCTAAACAAAGCAAAAAACACAGCATCAATGGGACCTGACGGTATCCCGGGGTGCGTGTTACGTGAACTCCAAGAGGAGCTAAACCCACACATAAAAATGCTATTTAACCTTAGCCTTACTTAGGGATATGTACCTGAACACTGGCGTACAGCAACAGTGGTCCCACTCCACAAGGGGGGTGCCTCTACAGACCCTGGAAACTACCGCCCCATAAGCTTGACTAGCCTGGTCTGCAAAGCTATGGAAAGAATCATTATGGAACTCATAAATGGAGACATAGGGGACCTAAAGACGCTTGACCCCCATCCAGTTCGGCTTTGTAAAGGGCAGATCCTGCCTTTTAAACCTGGTTGACTTTTTCAAAAAAGTCACTAGAGCCATTGATGAGGGTAAAGCAGTCCATACAGCATACCTGGACTTGGCTAAGGCCTTCGACACAATACCGCACTCAGGCATCATAGATAAGCTAAACAGCTTAAAAGTAAACCCTTATGTCACTAGATGGGTTGCAAACTGGCTGAAGGACAGAACCCATAAAGTTAAAATCGCTGGAGCAATGTCAGACTCAAAGCCAGTCACAAGTGGTGTCCCACAGGGATCTGTCCTGGGACCCCTCTTGTTCGGCATTTATTTCTCAGATGTTAAAGCAAACACGGGAGGGCTGTGGCTGACAAAGTTCGCAGATGACTGCAAACTAGGTGCCATAGTCGATACACCAGCAGATACACACATCCTACAAAAAGGCCTCACTGAAATGGACAACTGGTGCAGTAGTCACGGCCTTAAACTAAATGCCAAAAAATGTATAGTCATCCCTTTGGAAAAACAAAGTACCCACAAATTATCACATAGACAGCAACCCACTGAGTACGGAAAAAGTAATCAGAGACCTAGGGACCCAAGTAGACAGCGACCTCTCATTTGACACCCACGTTGCAAAAGTGGTTAGAAAAACATTCTACCTTGCACACCTCATCATGAAGGGTTTCACATCCAGATCCAAGGATGTCATTGTACCCCTATATTTCTCCCTCATAAGACCCATGATTGAGTACAATGCCCCATTTGGTATGTACCTCACCCGGCACTTGCAACAGCTGGAGAGACCACAAAAGTACCTCACCAAAAGCATCAAGGGTCTCCAACATATGTCTTATTCTGCCAGACTAAAGAAACTTCAGCTCTATTCAGTAGCATACCGCCTGCTCAGAGGTGATCTCTGCCTGATGTACAAGGCCATGTCCAATCAGGATCTGATGGACATGCTCCACCTCAAAAAATCCAACTCCATCAGGACCACGAGAGCTAAAGACTTAAACCTCAGCACAAGTATGAATAGGGCATGCTGGAGGGATAGATTCATAACCCAGAGGCTTCCCATGCTTTGGAACAGGATCCCAGTTCATATTAGGCAGAGCCCTCACTGACTCTCTTCAAGAGAAATCTTGATGAGTGGATGGGAGATCATAAGTTTACCCCAGGGGTCACATCTGTGTCACTGCTAGACAGGGGCACAGTAAACTAATTCTATTATATAAGGGGACCTTCACTGTGTCACTACTAGACAGAGGCACAGTATTCTAGATTTATTCTGTACATTTTTGTACCATTTCATGGGGTGGCAAAAGCCACATCAGTATGGCTAGGCTTACAAATGCCCCAGGGCAGATAGCCTAGTACTATACTATGAAACTATGAAACTATGCTATTCTCACATTGTACTATCACACTGCTCCCCATCACACACACTCTCATACCACAATGCTATTCTTACATTGTACTATCACACTGCTCCCCATCACACACTCATACCACAATGCTATCCTTACATTGTGCTATTGCACTGCTCCTCATCACACACTCTAATACCACAATACTATTCTTATGTTGTACTGTCACACTGCTCCCCATCACACACTCTCACACCACCATGCTATTCTTACATTGTGCTATCACACTGCTCCCTCATCAAACACTCTCTTGCCACCATGCTATTCTCACATTGTAGTATCACACTGCTCCCCCATCACACACTCACACCACCATGCTATTCTCATGTTGTACTATCACACTGCTCCCCATCGGACACTCTCATACCACAATGCTAATTTTATGTTGTACTATCACACTGCTCCCCATCACACACTCTCATAACACCATGCTATTCTCACGTTGTACTATCACACTGCTCCCCATCGCACACTCTCATACCACAATGCTATTTACATTGTACTATCACACTGCTCCCCATCACAAACTCTCACACCACCATGCTATTCTCACATTGTACTATCACACTGCTCCCCATCACACATTCTCATACCGCAATGCTATTCTTACATTGGACTATCACACTGCTCCCCATCACACACTCTCACACCACCTTGCTATTCTCATGTTGTACTTTTAAACTGCTTCCCCTTCATACAGTCTCACACCACCATGCTATTCTCACATTGTACTATCACACTTCTCCCCATCACACACTCTGACACTACCATGCTATTCTTACATTGTGCTATCACATTGCTTCCTATCACACACTCTCACACCACCATGCTATTGTTATGTTGTACTATCACACTGCTCCCCATCACATACTGTCACACCACCATGCTATTCTCACATTGTACTATCACACTGCTCCCCCATCACACACTCTCATACCACAATGCTATACTTACATTGTACTATTGCACTGCTCCCCTATCACACATTCTAATACCACAATGCTATTCTGATGTTGCACTGTCACACTGCTCCCCATCACACACTCTCTTGCCAACATGCTATTCTTACATTGTACTATCACACTGCTCCCCATCACACACTCTGACACCACCATGCTATTCTCATGTTGTACTATCACACTGCTCCCCATCACACACTCTCATACCACAATGCTATTTACATTGTACTATCACACTGCTCCCCATCACAAACTCTCACACCACCATGCTATTCTTACATTGTACTATCACACTGCTCCCCATCACACACTCTCATACCACAATGCTATTCTTATAATGCACAATCACACTGCTCCCCATCACACACTCTCTTGCCACAATGCTATTCTTACATTGTACTATCACACAGCTCCAACATCACACACTCTCACACCACCATGCTATTCTCACATTGTACTATCACACTGCCCCATCACACACTCTCACACCACCATGCTATTCTCACATTGTACTATCACACTGCCCCCATCACACACTCTCACACCACCATGCTATTCTCACATTGTACTATCACACTGCTCCCCATCACACACTCTTATACCACAATGCTATTCTTACATTGTGCTATCGCACTGCTCCCCGTCACACACTCTAATACCACAATACTATTCTTATGTTGTACTGTCACACTGCTCCCCATCACACACTCTCACACCACCATGCTATTCTTACATTGTACTATCACACTGCTCCCTCATCACACACTCTCTTGCCACCATGCTATTCTCACATTGTAGTATCACACTGCTCCCCATCACACACTCACACCACCATGCTATTCTCATGTTGTACTATCACACTGCTCCCCATCGCACACTCTCATACCACAATGCTAATCTTATGTTGTACAATCACACTGCTCCCCATCACACACTCTCATACCACCATGCTATTCTCACATTGTAGCATCACAGTGCTCCCCATCACACACTCTCATACCACAATGCTATTCTTACATTGTACTATCACACTGCTCCCCATCACACACTCTCACACCACCATGCTATGCTCATGTTGTACTATGACACTGTTCCCCATCACACACTCTCATACCACAATGCTATTCTCACTTTGTACTGTCACACTGCTCCCCATCACACACTCTCATACCACAATGCTATTCTTATGTTGTACTGTCATACTGCTCCCCTATCACACACTCTCATACCACCATTCTATTCTTACATTGTACTATCACACTGTTCCCCATCACATACTCTTATACCACAATGCTGTTCTTACATTGTACTATCACACTGCTCCCCATCACACACTTTCATACCACCATACTATTCTCGCATATTATCACACTGTTCCCCATCACACACTCTCACACCACCATGCTATTCTCACATTGTACTATCACACTGTTCCCCACCACATGTTCTCATACCACAATTCTATTCAAACGTTGTACTGTCACACTGCTCCCCCATCACACACTCTCATACCACAATGCTATCTTACATTGTACTATCCCACTGCTCCCCATCACACACTCTCATACCACAATGCTATTCTTATGTTTTACTGTCACACTTCTCCCCTATCACACACTCTCATAACACCATGCTATTCTTACGTTGTACTATCACACTGCTCCCCATCACACACTCTCTTACCACAATGCTATTCTCACATTGTACTATCACACTGCTCCCCATCACACACTCTCACACCACAATGCTATTCTTACATTGTACTATCACACTGCTCCCCATCACACACTGTCATACCACAATGCTATTCTTACATTGTACTGTCACACTGCTCCTTGATTTAGTTACATTCTAACATGAGCTTTCATAACTCACTCACTCCTTATATTGCTATATCTGTGTCACCATGTTTGATAAGATAACCCTTCCTAGTCATAACTCTGTGACCCACTTCCTCATCTCTGTTACCAAGACTTTGTGTTAAAACCCAACTATCTTAATAGACTTTCATATGTCCCTTTTAATGGCCATATCACTCAAACACCTATATCTACATAGACAAATGCTGCAGTTTTATACTGTTCATACAATTTCCACAAAAAATAAACTAACCAACCCGTGCCATCTCTTCTTAAAATTTACTAGACTAGATGACATTCACAAAACTCCAGGTCCAACAATGTTAATGAGGAAAATTTTAACTGTTTATATAACAAATGGGCACAATTACAGGTTTGTTTACTTACCGAGCAATTTTACATTTTTGCCATAAGAGACTCCATTTGCCCTTCACCTATTTACTTAACAACTATCATCTTAATGATGAGTAACAGACCTGAAGTAAGAAATGGTGGACATACCCTTCAACCTGTAATGAAAATGAATATCTGCTCAAAGTACCGCTAAATATAACTCCTCAACAAACAATGGCCCACATCCCTGTATTATCATAATGTTATAAAAGTTTAATATTAATGTTACAGGTCTTACTGGACACTTTCTTGGCAAACTTTTTAAATCTCTGACTCTTACTCAAAGTTCTAAGCCTGACCAAGAAGGGAATGATATAGAGCCATGAAACTTACAAATGAGTCACTATATTTTCCCTGGAGTTCAACACACTTGGCAGATCATGTCTGAAGCTTCCAGAACCCTGCCAAAAAAGTCTGAAGTCTGGTCACTGAAATCTTGCTGCGCTGCCACAATCACCTCCAAATCACTCAAAAATTGCCCCCCTTTCAAACTCTTCTTAAGGGTTTCAAAAAAAAAACAGTCAGATGGAGCAAGATCTGGTGGTAGGGAAGATGGTCTATGCACTCAAACCCCAATTTCATCAAAACATGTATTGCTTTGTCACCCTTGTGAACAGGTGCATTGACTTGCAAAAAGAGAACTCCTTTTAACAGCTTCCCTCTCCTTTTTTCTTTCAGTGTTTCCTGTAATCAGCACAGCAAGTTACAGTAGTACTCTGCATTAACTGCTTGGCCCCTTGGAAGACAGTCAGTCATTACAACACCTTTCTGATCTCAAAACACTGCAGCCATGACCATTCCTAGGATCACAGGATCATAGGAGGTTACTAGGCTAATGGCCTTGGAGTCCTTACAAGCCTAGCCAAGAGTGTATCCCCAAAAAAGAAACCACAGTCAGCACCTGTCTCTCCTGTCAATAAGGGACACAGGTGGAACCCCTGGGACAAATTTGTGGTTACCTATCTTGCTGACATTTGGGTCTTAAACTTCATTGGCCTTAGTGAGCCTGAGTATCACCATTGCATGGACTGTTGTTTTGTCTCAGAATCATAGTGGAATAACCATGTTTCATCAACAGTAATTAGTCATTCCAAAAAGTTGTCTCCAGCTTGATGAAAATGCCACAAAATCAACTTGGAAGTATCTACTTGACGTCTTTTTTCATCTGCATTCAAACATTTGGGAACCCACTTGGCTGATAGCTTGTGCATACCCAGCTGCTCATGGGTTATAAACCCAACACATTCCCTGGATATCAGTAGTGTCTCTGCAATTGTTTTAGCTGATATTCACAGATCTGCCAAAATAAGGACATGGACATGTTCAACAATTTCAGGAGCTGACACCATATGAGGCCTCCCAGACCTTGCTGCATCTTCAGTCGCCAAATCTCCACACCGAAAGCTTGCACACCACTTCTTCACAGCTGAGTAAGAGGGGCACTTGTCACTCAAGGTTTGCATTATACATTCATGAATTTCCTTTGGAGTTTTCTTCTGCAGGAATAGGAACTTCATGATGGCTCAAAGTTCCACAGTTGAAAATTCTACACTTTTCATTGACATGGTTCTATCAATGATATGAAACAATGTCAAAACATAGTGTCATGAGTCTGCAAATTGGCATTTTACAAGAAAAAATAACCATCTTTTCAGCTACAGAAGCAAAATAATACTCAGAATTTAGAAAGCTGGTCAGGCTTAGAACTTTTCAGCACCCCCTCATGAATATGCCAAAGACAACAAGACATCACAGAAGGTGAAGGCGCCACACTTGATTTTATACTCACAACTATCCCACCCATATATATAGCCCTCTCAGTTTATCCTAATAACAATAGTCACTCCCTAGCTGTCTCCAACTGGTCACGTAAACCCAAACCACTGCCTCTGAAATATGTATATGGTTATCCAGTCACTGAAGTAATGAAAGTCAGGCTACTGTCTCATTTCAGGAGACTAGATTGGGAGCTGGTTTTAAGTTTTATCTGCTACATCATTGTCTAGCCTCACCTTGAGAATACTGTCACATGATCGTTCTTTCTACCAGAAAGAGAAGATTTTTGGGATCAAAAATGCTCTAATTTGTGAGTTACTAACCCAGTTTAAGGAAATATGCAAAGCATAGTTTGACTGACAGATGGCCACTTATGATGAACCCCATGTGGTCATTATCAAAATTTAAAAAAAATTGCCACTAATTTTGAAAAGGTTGACTACTTAATAAAAAGTATGGAATGCATCAACCAAAAAGCTGCTCTGATTAGTGACAAAGACCTGACAAGTAACACCACCATTTCGTCCACCTCCTTAGCCCAAAATAAAGGTAAGATTTAAATCTTTCTATAAATACCATCAGCAAAAAAAAAAAAAAAAAAAAAATAATCAATAATGCTGGAAAAACATTTACCCATACATTATTCCTATTCTTCACTGCATTTTTTCATCTTATTTTAAAACATTTTGAAAAGATGTTTCCAACACTTGACAAAAAAAAAAGGAAAAAAGACAAATTTTCATCCTCCAGACTTTCTAAAGGACACTCTGCCTTTATAAAAATGGCTGCTGTACTAATTGGCAAACATCTTATCATTATCACATGTTTAATTCCAACTCATTTCAGGCATGCCTACTATAATCCTCCTTCCCAAGAAGCAAAATCTGAAAGACTCACGAGACGTTAAACAATTTCTAGTGCCTGACAGCTAACAAAAATCTTTTTTCCCCTTTTTTTTCTTTAGGTGCATTTACCCTACCTACCTGCCCACTAATCAAGTTACCTGCATAGTGTATTCAAGCCCATTGGTTTCCAATGGATGAAAATTCTTCTCTCAAATCCTTAACAGTGATAGTCTCCCAGAGGGGGTACATCAGGGGATTTGGTGCTCTTGCTGACCTGCTAGCAATGAGAGGTTTTTGTAGGTAAGGCCCTAGTTTTGTCTGGGTCTATATTATAACATTGAATCTTACAAAGATCGAATGTTATAATATCGAACTCGTAATATCGAATGCTGAAAACAGCGAAGGTGCAGGACACCAAATTCTTTCCCAGGGAAAGAATTTGGTGGGCTGTTGCTGTGGCTTCGCTGTTTTCAGCATTCAATATGTTGGAGCGTTACAGGTCGGGTTCAGGTAAGTGTGCGATTATGTGTAGGTTAAGGTTAGGGGTGGGTTAGGTGAGTTATGGTTAAGGACCGGGTCAGGTAAGTGTGCGGTTGTGTGGACGTTAGTGTTAGGGTGCGGGTCAGGTAAGTGTGCAATTGTGTGCAGGTTAGGGTTAGGGGGCAGATTAGGTGAGTTAGGGTTAGGGCGCGGGTGAGGTGAGTGTGTGATAGTGATGGACCTTAGGGTTAGGATCGGGTTAAGGTAAGTGGATAGCTAGTAGTGTATGTAAAGTTTAGCTAAGGTTTAGGTGTAGGATTTTAAGTGTATGTGTGTGGATGGCTGTTTTTTGTGTGTGTTTGTGCTGTGTGTATGTTTCTCGGAATAGCAAATTTTTTCCCTAGGAAAAAATTCTCTATTCTGACTGTTCGATGTTTTCAGACTTCAGTGTTTAGGGTTCCATATAATAACATTCGATGTTAGGGAACTTTGATGTTATGATATAGACCCGTTTTGTCCTTGTGTGTTAACATAGGTTAATACTAGGCTATCAGTTTGCAAACTATTACAAGTGTAGTCAATAACTAGAGGTCAGAATCAAACATTGTACTTTGTATCTGTTAGTTAAACACCCTAACTATTATGTCAGACCCTCCCTCCTTCACTGTAGTGTCTGTAGTGAGTACATATACTCTACTAACAGCTCATGCATCCTTGTTTATGTTGCTGACAAAGACTACCAGTGTGTGTGGCGACACCAATGTTACCCCTGCAATGACACCCACTAGTTCGACCTTCTCTCTGCCCTCTGGAAACTATGACTTCTCACTGTTATCTCCAAAATAGATGCACCATCCTCTTATCCATACTGACAAGTGCATTATATGCTAATCAAACCCAGGTCACCTGAGTCATAGTCAGGACTATCCCTGTACACCACCCACATGTCCACTAACAAAAATCTTTGAAAAATGAATGTGCATGGAAGTCATTAATCACACTGAAATACAGACTGGTCACTAATAAGCAGCATTGCTTTAGGACAGACTTCAGTACCATGACAGTACATTACAAATTGTGGATATAATCTACAATGGCATTAGTGGGTAATGCACCACTATCCTTTTTTTTAGATATCTCAAAGGCAATCAAAGGCCATAAACTATAATATTATCATTAACATTTTTAATTTATACATTTTAATTCTGGTATAATAATAAAATGACTTAAACTAACTCAACCACAGAGCTTTCCAAGTTACTACAGGAGCCAAAATCTGCAGCACTAAAACCTTAACTATCAGGGTTTGGGTCCCAGTCTCTTCTCCAGTCTGGCTCTTTATTCCTTAAACATCACACTAGATGAAGAGCACATTCTGTTCCTTAACAATGCTAAGCCTTGCCATCTATACAAAATAAGTTACAAACAGACCACACTAAGATGGAGCTAGATATCTCAAAACCTGCTTGTTTTAATGCAACAAAATGTTTTTAGGATATTAAAAAAACACTTCATCACACTGTTGAAATCAACATTGCTCATCCTGACTGTCATAGTATTGCAACAATGTTGCCAAGTCTCTAATCACTGGATCTCTTGGCCTGTACTTGGATTCAGCTTACAGAATTAATTGTAAACAAAGTCATGTAACCATCAGAAAGCTATTACTCCCAGATGCAAGAAAATCTCCAGCCAAAAATATCTATTGTCATCATTACACTGAACTCCTCCAGAAAAAAACCCTAATTCAAATGACAGGTATATCATTTTTATATCACTTGCTCATCCTCTGACCTGCTATTGCTACCTCCTAGCAAAGGCTGTCTTCCAGTTACTGCATGAAAATCTTTCTCCACTTTTCTATACAAGCTGGTTATGTCCTCCACCTTTCTCCAAACTAGAATTCAAATCTTCTACCTATATTCTTAGCAGAACAAATTATGAAATCCTTTCACTGAAAAGTCAGCCTTGCTCCAGCATGCTAGGACAGCCTTTTTATGGAATTAGGATAGGAACAAACATCACTACTGAAAGATACTAAAATAGTTTTTATCGCCACAAGTAAGTATAAATATTTGAGAAAAGGTTGGTAGTGTAATGCATTCTGGGTGATTCAATGCATGGCATCTATAGATAAACATTCCCCAACTTGTACTTTAATTTCCTCTAAGCTCTGCAGACTGCCAGCCATCTTTTATGGAACCTTTCATGACTCAGGAAGTCTTTGCCACAATAAAGCATGCTTCTTTTACCCCAAGATGTCAACATATTTTATTGGACATGTATCCAGCTGGACTATCCCGGTTAACAAATGTAAAATAAAAATAAATAAATATATATATATATATATATATATATATATATATATATATATATATATATACAGAGAGAGAAAGAGAGAGAGAGAGAGAGCTGTGTTTTGTTGTATCCTGACATTATGTAATCATGTATTGTTCTGTATTGTGAATACTTTTAAACACTTTTTTATGCTTTGCTGTCTATTGTAACCACCCTATACTACAAACTATTTTGCTTTTCTGTTTGGAACCTAGGGTGTAGTTGAAAAGAACCCCAGAGGTAACCCAAAAATCTGGATAACAAACACTCAAGCAAATAAATGAACATTTTGTAAAAAATATATACATGATATATGTATATATATATATATATATATATATATATATATATATATATATATATATATATACCCCCATGTGAGGGGCTGCACCCCCCATCCCCCCACTAAAATATACTAACTCTGAGGTCACAGACAAACACACAAAATCATCACCACACAAGCTACATTCTCCTCGCACACACACAGCACACTAACAAAACACACAGACATACACTAAAGCTGCTACCCAGAACCTGTAAAACACAAACACTTACATACATCTCCAACCACCCACTCACACACCGCAACACCAGAACCGCTAATTCAAAATCTCTGAACTTCGGGATTTTGAATTTTGCGCTTCTGGAGTTTCGGTATTCTGCACTTTCGCCCTTCTGGTCTTGGGCTACTGAAATTCAGGATTTCAGTAGTTTGAGATTCTGAAGGGAACCCATATATATATATATATATATATATATATATATATATATATATATATATATATATATATATATGCACACATATTTATGTATATATTATAGTATGCATTGCAGCAATCTATTTTCTGAAATGAATTGTGATTGGCTCACTTTATCACAATCACAATCCATCATAAATTATTTTTCCAGCTGTAAAATGTGAAGCGATATGGATTTGCCCTCTTCCTAGATCCATGTTAAAGTTCACTCCAGAGGTTCAGTGATTTGTGTTTCAATGAAATGTGGTCAACACAACATGCATTGATCACATTTTACTCAGGAAAGTGATTAGAATATATCACACACACAGACACACACACACACACACACACACACACACACACACACACACACACACACACACACACACACACACACACACACACGCATATATGTGCGCATGCACATACATAAACATCCAGTATGTTGCTATGTTACTAGTATTCTTATTAAAAATATATATCTATATAGCTATATATATATATATATATATATATATATATATATATATATATATATATATATATATATATATATATATATATATATATATATATATATATATATATATATATATATATATATATATATATATATATATATATATATATATATATATATATATATATATATATATATATATATATATATATATATAGATAGATATAGGTATAGATATATCTATGGATAGATATATTATCCCTTCTTGTTGTCAGGTGAAAGACATGTAATCTTCTATTTGAATTACTAGAACTGCCACCAACTTTTACAAGCTGCTTCTTGTAATTAGGAGTTTGACTTCTTCGGCTTCCATTTGCTACTGCTTATTTAACCAGAAAGTATTCCTCGGCTGAGTCCAAAGAAAGTCCATATTAATCAGTGTTCTACCTGTATTATGAAATACAAATAAATAAAGAATAACATCTCAGTGCAGTAATCCATCATAATTCATCTACACTGGAATTTCAGAAGTGACACATGCAACCCAAATGGAATTAGATCTATTCCATCCACTGTACAGAAAATTCGCTGGAAAGCATTTTAATGGCTCATGGATCGCTTACAACATTACTTTTCTTTTGTATATTTTTCATTTCTTAGGTGGTATGTGATGCTCAGTGCTTGTTCCAGGGGAAATTAAAATGGTAGACATAGTGGATGTTACAGAAAACACTTAAACATTGAATCATACCTCTAAACTGTACAAATTTTCAGAGAATGTCCATATTTTTGCCTCATATTTTTGGTCCCTTTTAAATAAAATTGTGGTTTTCTGGCAAAATGGTGGCAAATCATTAAAGATGGAAGTCAGAAAATTAATGACATACATTTGAGTTTCAGACTTCATATCCTTCAGAAAAAATAATGCTAATGGAAAGCCTGTGATTCTATCAACTTTTTAAGTATGTAAGAGCAAAATTTAAAAATTGTCCCTATTTTTAGGCCTTTGTCCCACTTTTATTTATGGCTTTCTCCAGATTTCTTGCTCTTTAAGGTTGAGCAGTGTTTTAATGACATTTTTTTTTCAAAATGTAGCACAATTTTCAAAACTATAGTTGTGAAGGTTAAGTATGGTATCTTAGTGATAACTGTGCTGTAAAAATGTACCTTAGAAGCTTTTCCTATAAAATATGGTTAAACTCTTTGCTAAGCTTATAAATATCCTGCAAAATGTTTTTTTTTTCTAAAACTGCTCAACTCCCAAGGACTCAAAGACCATGTTCTCAAAGTCTGTGTCTCAAGCACCTTGTAGTTCATACAGGCCGCTACTCTAACTCAAACTCAAATATGATTTCAAACAAGCAGCTGCTACATGTTCCCCAAATACCTTATTCGACTTCGAGTGAGGTAAGTGCAGCAGATATAGGGTTAGGGAGTGTGAGGGAGTTCTAGGGTAAGGAAGTGGAAAGGACATTTTAGGGTTAGGGATCAGGAGGGGAGTTGTAGGGTAAGGAAATGGGAAGGATGTTTTAGGATCGGGAGCATGAGGGGAGTTCTAGGCTAAGGAAGTGGGAAGGACATTTTAGGGTTAGGGAGCATGAAGGAGTTTTAGGGTAAGGAAGGGGGAAGGACATTTTAGGGTTAGGGAGCATAGAGGAGTTTTTGGGTAAGAAATGGGAAGGATATTTTAGGGTTAGGGAGCATGAAGGAGTTTTAGGGTAAGGAAGGGGGAAGGACATTTTAGGGTTAGGGAGCATAGAGGAGTTTTTGGGTAAGAAATGGGAAGGATGTTTTAGGGTTAGGGAGCATGAAGGAGTTTTAGGGTAAGGAAGGGAAAAGGATGTTTTAGGGTTAGGAAGCATGAGAGGAGTTTTAGGGCAAGGAAGGAGAAAGGATGTTTTAGGGTTAGGGAGCATGAGGGAAGTTTTAGGGTAAGGAAGTGGGAAGGACATTTTAGGTTTAGGGAGTGTGAGGGGAGTTCTAGGGTAAGGAAGGGAGAATAATGTTTTATGGTTAGGAAGCACAGAGGAGTTTTAGGTTAAGAAATGGGAAGGATGTTTTAGGGTTAGGAAGTATGAAGGAGTTTTAAGTTTTAGGCTTAGAGAGTGTGAGAGGAGTTTTAGGGTAAGGAAGCACGGAGGAAGTTTTATGGTTAGGGAGCATGGCATGTTTTAGGGTAAGGAAGTGGGAAGAAAGTTTAGGGTTTGGGAGAGAGAGGCATTTTAGGGTAAGGCAGCAGGGGAGGAGTTTTAAGATTTGAGAGTACAAGGAAAGTTTAAGGATAGGGAACAATCAGGGACTTTACAGTTAGGGAGAGGTAGTGGACTGTTAGGCATAAGGAGCAATTACTGATTTTAGGTTTAGGGAAGGGGAATGGGGTTTTAGGATTAGGGAGCAAAAACTTGGGTTTGGAACTGAGAGGGAGCTTTGTGGTAGAATTAGGGTTCTGGTAGGGCTATGCAGTTTAATAGGGTTGAATGTTGGGGGGGGTTAAATAGTTAAATAAGATTGAGCTGATGGGAGTTAGGGAGCTTGCCTTGTCAAGAAAGTGGCAGTGAGCAGGTGTGTCCTAAGCTAACAGCATGTGAACATCTGTAATAGAGACAAAAAGTGCAATAAAACATGCTTCAATTTCCAATAAACATCCCTTGAACTTAGATAAGAATAAAACTAAAGTTTATTTTCACAGATTAAAAAAAGTGCTTTTTTTATATTCTTAATTACCTTACATTCATTCAAACATTCTACCTGCTACCTAAACAATATTCCACTAGCAGAAAAAAGCAGGGAGGAACAAATTGAAAATTCCAGGGAGCACATGGTAAATAAACTGATTAATATTAAATATCTATGGTTTCTGCATTATATGCAAGGGGTGTGCAGTTCATCTGTATAGGGTTGTACATACTGTCCACAGCATAAATGAGCATAAATTTGGGTTGAATATGTACCAAGGACGGTGCAATTATTGTGCAATATAATATGTACCAAGGATGGTGCAATTATTGTGCAATATAATATGTACCAAGGATGGTGCAATTATTGTGCAATATAATATGTACCAAGGATGGTGCAATTATTGTGCAATATAATATGTACCAAGGATGGTGCAATTATTGTGCAATATAATATGTACTAAGCATGGTGCAATTATTGTGCAATATAATATGTACCAAGGATGGTGCAATTATTGTGCAATATAATATGTACCAAGGATGGTGCAATTATTGTACGATATAATATGTACCAAGGATGGTGCAATTATTGTGCAATATAATATGTACTAAGCATGGTGCAATTATTGTGCAATATAATATGTACCAAGGATGGTGCAGTTATTGTACAATATAATATGTACCAAGGATGGTGCAATTATTGTGCAATATAATATGTACCAAGGATGGTGCAATTATTGTGCAATATAATATGTACCAAGGATGGTGCAATTATTGTGAAATATAATATGTACTAAGGATGGTGCAATTATTGTGCAATATAATATGTACCAAGGATGGTGCAATTATTGTACAATATAATATGTACCAAGGAAGGTGCAATTATTGTGCAATATAATATGTACTAAGGATGGTGCAATTTAATATGTACCAAGGATGGTGCAATTATTGTGAAATATATCATTTAAACTGTTATTGCTAGAAATAGTATAATAAACTAGGAGGATGTTAAGACTTTGTATTTTGGAACATTTAGGGTATACAAAATGCTGAAGAAATAAATAGCAGTTGGTGAACATTTTTTTCTGAAATAATGATTTTGAACATCTCTAATTTCGAAAATCTTAGAGCTGTCATTATGTATCAGTGCAAAAGCAAAGGACATATCAATGTTTTTATTGTGAAAACAGGCTACGTTTATTTTTACTTTTGGTATTACAGTTAACGTAAACCAGCTTTATTTATTACACCTGTTAATTGCAATTCTCCATTTCTCCTGTTCTTACATATTCTGTTGGTAGAATGTGGTTTACCTACATTCTGAAAGACTTGATCTCACTTTGAATGACTTACTCCGATGTAAGCCTTCCCTGATTCCAAACTACTTGTGCTTGTTTTTGGTAACCTAATCTGGTAGAAGGCCATTCTATAAAACAGGCTTACACCAGGGCCCAGATTCCAAAAGACTTTTGGAACTGGGCATGGAGTATTATAACAAATGTTAAGTTGAAAATGAAGATAACATGCAAAAGTGTTAGTTCTTTTGAGCTGTGAAAATAAAGTTTGAATGTATTCTTCTTTGGCTCTGAAGAGCGCTAGTTAATAAGCTTATAAAATTATAGCCACTGTATTTAATAAGCAGCAGAGGCGCATGAAGTTATTTCAGGGAAAGACTTTAGTCACACTGTGACAGGAGGCATTGTTTTGTAAAAACTGCAGGAAAAAAATCACGACTTCTGTCTTTTAATGACAGCTATATGATTGTCAAATGGCATAGATGAGGAGAAGATGTTATATATAATCAAAACTGAGAATCAGTGATCTGTCTCAGTTTCAAGCTCGGATCATAAGTTTCGTAACTCCCTTGCTGTCGTCTCTCTAGCAACGTCAGCGCATATAAGGATGCTCAGATTCATTTTTATTATTTGTGTTGGTTCTAAAACATCAGTTCTTCATTGTTTACAGGAAACCACAATTCCTTGGTACTTCCTACTGACAGCAAACATATGACATGCTATGTCCACAGGAGAGATAAAGCAAGTCCAGTTTTATAAAGATACATCATTTATACCTTTTCACAAGAAAAAAAATCATGTAACATTACCCAAATGGCTATTCTTGCCCTGGAGCAAATTATAGGTGTCTCTTTCTCTTAAATCATGTTATTTAGGACTTGGAAAGACAGGTCTGTGTTACATTGGCCGTGGTACAATGGAGCTGATAGGTTTGAAAATTGGCTGGCT
>NC_056740.1:487089271-487169271 GCF_019279795.1 Protopterus annectens | reverse complement strand
TATCTTTGATCTGAAACATGGCTCAATTTGTGAGAGATGCATATATACTAATTTATTTATTATTATTTATTTATTTATTTATTCCAGTTTGGTGACCGGGGAGGTCCACTGGGCTTGAGAGCCCATTTTCAGTGGAGGCCCGGGTAGAAAAGCTCCACATAGCAAGTTACATAAAGTATTATAATGTTCATTTTGATTAAGCAGTGAAGTTCTGTATCACAACTTACATAAAAAAATAGACATGTAGAAGTATCATATTGCACCTTCACATAAACAAGTTGAAAAATAGCAATAGAAAAAGAGTCAATATAAGTTACATTCAAATATGTAGTTGTACACTTTTTTTTTTTTTTTTAATTTGAAGGAAGAGTAGTTGCTAAGGGTGAGAGGTAGGGGGGAGATTATTTGTAGTTTCTAGGGTGGGTATAAGTGAGGGGTGATTAGGAGGGAGGAAGGTCAGCCAGGAGAGAAGGAAGAGGGGAGGTTGGGAGGTGAGGAGAGAGGAGTGCAGTTACAATGCCTGTGATGAAATAGGTAGGAGTGGAGCAGTCTTTTGAAAGTGTTTAGGTTGTCACAAGCTCTCAAATTGGAGGGCAGGGAGTTTCATTTTTTAGCTAAGGTATGAGAGAGTAAAAGTTGACCGGCAGGGTGTTTAGGTTTGTGGATAGTAATAAGGTTTTGATGAGTGGATCTAAGAGATCTTGAGGGCTATAAGGTAGGAGGATATTGGATAAAGAAGGGCAGCTGGTGGGTTGAAATATTAATTTATGGGCTGTGACAATTTGGAGGAAGTTTAGTTGATTTGGGAGTTCAAGCCAGTTTAGAGTTAGTAGTGAGGAGCAGTGGTGAGAGGAGGCCTTTGCTTTTGTGGCAAATCTGGAGATTTTGTTGTAGCATACTTCTAGTTTGGAGGTAAGAGTAGAAGCTAGATTAGTAAGTAATGGAGCGCCATATAGAAGGGATGGGAGAAGATATGTAGTGGCCAGGGTCAATCTAGTGGAGGGAGAGAGGAAGTGATTATTTCTGTAGAGTAGGCCGAGTTTTATGTGGGTTTTTTTGATGTTTTCTAGGATATGGGTGTTGAATTTTAGGTGTTCATCAATGGTGACCCCTAAAAGTTTGGCAGAGGGAACAATATCAATGATAGATTTGTTGAGGCTAGTAATTTCAAATGAGTTTTTATCAATGGGACTTGCTTTGGAGGGAGTGAATAGGAGGATTTTGGTTTTGTTAGCGTTGAGTGAGAGGTGGTTTTGGAGCATCCATTTTTCAGTGGTTGAAAAGGCAGATTCAGTTAGTAATTTGAGTTCATATTGGTTGGAAGCATAGCAGATCAGAGTAGAGTCGTCTGCGTATTGGACAATTTTGGTGTTTGGAATGGCTTTGTGGAAATCATTAATGAAGATGTTGAATAGAAGAGGGCCTAGAATGGAACCTTGGGGAACTCCTGTGAGTGTTGGAAGGAAGGTGGAAGTGGATTGGCCCCATTTCACTGCTTGGGACCTGTCAGAAAGATAGCTAGAGAACCAGGAAAGAGTATTTGGGGAGATATTAAGGTTGGATAGATGGTGTAGAAGATGAGTGTGGGAGATTGTGTCGAAAGCTTTAGATAAATCTAATAAAATAGATGAAACTAAGTTGCCGGAGTCCCGAGCTGAGTTGAGAGAGTGTATAAAGGACAGAAGGGCTGTGTTGGTATTGTATCCAGGGCGGAAGCCGTGTTGGGTTGGAGAGAGTAGTTGATGTTCAGTTACGAATGCCATGAGCTGTATGTGAATGCATTTTTCGAGAACTTTGGAGATGGGAGAGAGGATAGCTATGGGGCAGAAGTTAGAGAAGTTGCAGTTTTTGCCACCCTTGTGGAGTGGGAGAATATAAGCAGAACGCCATAGTTTTGCTACATATGACTCGAGTAGTGACCTATTGATAAGGATGCTGATAGGGAGCGCAATACTGTCAGAGGTGATTTTTTAGGAAGGAGGAGGGAATGTTGTCAGGAGCATTAGTGCAAGGTTTGAGTTTATAGAGAAATTTTTTATGAGGTTGGTGGATACAGGTTTAAGTTTGAAAATAGTGGGGTGGGAGGAGGTGGGGAGGAAGTTGGGGATGAGGTGGGTAGGGGGAGGTTACTGGGGAAGGTTTTGTTCAATTCAGCAATGGAAGAGGTGAAGAATGTATTAAATAGTTTGGCGATTTCTTGGCCAGATTTGCTAGTGTCAGGACAAGGGTTATTCGTAGTATCAGGCCTGAGGAGGGAGTTTATGGAGTTCCAGAATTGTTTGGGGTTTTTTGTAACATTTATTAAGAGGTGGTTGTAATAGGATTTTTTGTCTTTAATGTCTTGTTTTTTGGCTAAGTTTCGCAATTGTTTGTATTTTAGTAACAGCTCAGGTTGTTTATGCTGGTGATAGCTTTTCCAAGATTTGTCTCTTTCTTTCAGTTTTCTTGGTGGCTTTTGTAAGCCAAGGGGCTGTTTTTGCTTTAACTCTTTTGGTTCGAGTTGGAGCTAGGGAGTTTAGGATAGAAAGGAATGTAGAGTTAAAGAAGTGTACGGCTTCGTCTTGAGGTAAGGTTTTTAGTATGTTCCAGTTTATGAGCTTTAGGGAGGCACAGAATGTAGAGGGGGTAAAGTTAGTTATGTTTCGGGTTTGTAGGAAGTGGTGGGAGTATGGGGAAGAGGAAGTGGCTCTGTAGGTGAAAGCAGGGAGGTGGTCTCCTAATGAATCGGGAGTCATACCAGATATAGTGGTTTTATTTGGGTGGGAGACTAGTATCCAGTCTAGGATAGAGCCTAGTTGGTTGGTCTTGTTGGGCCTGGTGATGGTATGAATAAGTTGAGTAAAGTTGAAGAGATTAATAGATATGATGGGATTAGGGTCTATGATTTTTTGCCAGTCTATATTCACATCTCCCATTATGTAAGTTTCTTGTTTTATATTAGTGCATGTCCAGGAGAGGATGTCTTCTAAGGTGTTGGTGTTATTGCCAGGGGGAATATAAAGGGAGTTGATACAGATACTTTTTTGGTTATTTAATTTTAGCATGCCAGTCACTAGTTCAGCATTGTTAAAGGATGGGATAGGATTAGGGAAGGGAGTAATAGATAAAAGGTTAGAGTAAATTAGGGCTACTCCACCACCCCTTTTATTTAGGCAGTCTGATCGGAGGCATTGAAATCCGGGGGAAGGAAATCAGAGTCAGTTATATGTGGTTTTAGCCAGGTTTCAGAGATGGCTACTATGTCTGGTGAGTTATGACAGATCCAGGCATGAAGCAGGCTGATTTTAATCGTTAGGCTTTGGGCATTGATAGTGAGGAATTTGAGGTCTTTATGAAGAGGTTTGCTGTTAGAGTTATGGTTATTAGTTTGAGAGGTGTTAGGTCCTGGGTTAGGATGAATGTCGCCTGCTAAGAAGAGGTATGAGAAGAGATGAGTGCGTTTTTTAGGATTTAGTTTGGTTAGAGAAGGGGGTGAGATGTCGGTTTAGGTTTGTAGAAATTTGAGGGGATTTGGAAGAGTTTTAAAGTTAATAGAGAGGTGGAGTGGATAGTGGTAAGAGAGGCAGAGATGTTGTTGAAGTGGTTTGGGAAGCTAGGGAGAGGATGTGGAGGAGAGGGTATATATGGAGGTTTGTATAAGATGTGATATGGTATAGAGGAAGAAGTAGTAGGAGTAGGAGTGTAGTAGGGGTAAGAATTGTGGTGGTGTAGAAAGACATTATGTGTTTGGAGATTGTTTAGGTGAGGTAGGAATATGGAGGTTAGAGGGAAGTAGGCAGGACAGATTAAATGGGGGAGGGGTGTACGTTGGTGCTAGTGGAGAGGGAGGGGTTCTGTTGCTGAAGGATTGGGTGAGGGGAAAGGGGAGGGAGTATGGGATGGCAATAAATGTAGGAGCACCGGGGGTGTGTGGAATTTGGGGGCAGGGTAAGGGAGCAGAGTGAGCCCACAGGTCGAATGGAGCAGGATACAACAGAGCAGAAGAGTCCTGTTGAAAAAGTATCAGCCACTGCATGTAGGAGCTGAGGTAAGTGGAAAAAAATAAAGTAAGTAATCTGAAATCCTTGCTCTCTCATTCACAAAACAGTGACACAGAACAGGTTGTCAGCCCACATACTACAGCTCCTGCATAAATCATGCTCTCAACACATAAACCATCATACGCAGAGGTACTCACCACATAAACCATTATATGCAAAGGTATTCACCAGAGATTTACCTAAACACCAGAGACCTCTGAAACACAAACATCCTTTACCTAATACAGTACCTACAACACTCAATACACATAAAACCACAAGCACAAGTGTCTCACCAAAGAAGCCCATAAGGCAAAGGTTCATAGGTTCATAGGTAGGTACTAGGCTATCAGCCCTGGGGCCTATACAAGCCCAGCCAAAAAGGTACCCTGGCTTTTGCCACCCAAGAAAATTATTTTCCTGTGCCACTGTCGAGCAGAGCCACAGAGGTGATCCCCGGGGTGAATTTCCTATTTCCCATCCAATCATCAAGATTTTTCTTGAAGAGTGCTAACGAGGAGCTTTGTTTGATATAGATAGGTAGTTTATTCCAAAGTATGGGAAGTCTCTGGGACAGGAATCTATCCCTGTGGCATGTTCTGTTTAATGTGGTGACAAGGTTTAGGTCCCTAGAGCATGTAGTTCAGAGGGATTGGGATTTCTTTAAGTGGAGCATGGGTTTGACATAGCTTTGTATGTTAGGCAGAGATCACCTCTGAGTAGGCGATATGCGACGGAGTAAAGCTGGAGTTTTTTGAGACGGTCTGCATAGGGCATCTGTTTGAGGCTGGTAATCTTCTTTGTGAGGTATTTCTGCGGCCTTTCCAGTTGTTGTAGATGTCTTGTGAGGTACATACCGAAAGGGGCATTGTACTCTATAATGGGTCTAATGAGTGATGAGTAGAGGGGAGCAATGACCTCTTTTTTTCTGGATGAGAAACCTTATGTGATGACGTGGGCCACGTAGAAGGATTTCCTGACTACTGTGGCAATGTGATTATCAAAGGAGAGACTACTGTCCACCTGTGTCCCAAGGTCTCTTATCACACTTTCAGTGTTAAGCATACTGCCGCCTATGTTGTAGTTCATGGGTACAGAGTTTTTACCAAAGGGGATGACAAAGAATATTTTGGCATTGAGCTTGATGCCATGGCTTTGACACCAGGCATCTGTCTCAGTGAGGCCCTTTTGTAGGATGTCCACATCATTAAGAGTTTTGATTATGGCTCCTAGTTTGCAGTCTTCATTAGCCAAAGACCTTCTGTATTAGCCTGTACTTCAGAGAAGTAGATACCAAACAGGAGAGGACCCAGGACTGAACCCTGTGGTACTCTACTTGTCACTGGTCTGAAGTCGGATTTGGAGTCTGCTACTTTCACAGTGTGGGTTCTGTCAGTGAGCCATTTGGCAACCCATCTTGTGACATAGGGATTTATACCTAATTTAGTGAGTTTATCTATAATTCCAGAGTGTGTGGGGGGGGGGTGTCAAAAGCCTTGGCAAGATCTAGATAGGCTGTGTGAACCACCTTAACCTTGTCTACGGCTTTGGTGACTGCTTCAAAGAAGTCTATCAGGTTTAGGAGACATGATCTGCCTTTTACAAACCTGGACTGGGTGGGATCCAGAGTTTGGAGATTACCAATATCTTTGTTTATAAGTTCCATGATGATACATTCCATGGCCTTGCAGACCAGGCTCGTCAGGCTAATGGGGCGGTAGTTCCCGGGGTCCGTGGTGGCTCCCCCTTGTGGAGTGGGATAATCGTTGCTGTGCGCCATTCAGCAGGCACAAAGCCTGAGGTGAGGCTATGATTAAACATGGTATTTAGGTGGGGTGCCAGTTCGTTCTGTAGTTCATGTAGAATGCAGACTGGGATGTTGTCTGGTCCCATGGATGCTTTGTTCTTGGCTTTGGAGAGTGTGGTTTTTACCTGTGCAGCCATGATTACAGGAACTTTGCATTCTTCCGGTATAGAGATGGGGTCTTTAGGGGGTGAGAGGGGGGGTAAAGTTAGCACTGAACCTATTTGCCAGGATGTTGGCAATATCAGTTGGGTCTGTATATTTAGTGTTGCCATTGAGATTCTTGAGATAGCTATAGAATGCTTTGTGGTTGTCTTTAGAATCAGTGGCAATTTTGTTTTTGTAATTAGCTTTGGAGGATTTTATCAGAGATCGCAGCTTCTTACTGAGGCTGACCAGGGAGCTCCTCCACCCGTGGGATTTTACTCTCTTTTGCAAGAGTTTTTTTCCTTCTGTTGTACAGTTTGTTTATGGCAGGGGACCACCAGATTGGCTTCCTTTTTTTGGAGGATAGCGTCTTGGTTCTGTTTGGGATAGCACGATCCATGCACTCATGTAAGTGCTTATAAAGTGCAATTGTGTAGGATTCATTAGTCGTAACTGTATTATCCATCTGCATTGGTGTCATGAAGTTCACCACTTCTGTCTTAAGAAGCATGAAGTTGGTTTTGGAGAAATTTTTTACCATGGTTTCTTTAATGGGGGGGTGGAGGCAGGATGCGGATATCTAGGGTAATTAGCTTATGGTCGGAGTGGACCAATGAGGCGTTAACTTCAGGTGTGGAACACCGGTCACTTATATTGGTAATGATTAGATCCAGGATATTGTTGCCACTGGTGGGGGTGTGGATAAGTTGATCCAGGGCATTGGAGTTTATGAATTCCAGAAAGCGTTGAGCAAAGGAGTTGGCAAATGAGTAGTTTTCCAGTTAATGGTGGGGTAGTTGAAATCGACCATTATTAGGGTGTTTGGTTGAACCCTAATATTTTCCAGTACATCAAGAAAAAAGGAGTGGGAATCCTGAGGCATGGTGGGTGATCTGTAGCAAGCTACAATTTGGATTGCAGTTTTGCCCAGAGTTAGTTGCACTTGGATAACCTTGGCTGCATTATGCTGAGCAACTAGCCTGGAGGTGTGGATATCCTTAATGAATATGGACACACCTTCACCTTTGGTGTTCCAGTCCAGGTTACATGGCCGAAAAGTGTGGTATGAGTTATAGCCTGGTAGTGCAGGGGTGCTCTCTGGAGCCTTGAACCAGGTCTCAGTCACTGCACATATATTGATGTTCTCCATTTTAAGGAGTGCCTCGAGTGAGTCCATTTTGAGATTTAGACTTCTAGCATTGAGTAGCATCACCCTCAGTTTTTGCTTGCCTGTCCCTGTTACAGTGGTGAATTTGTCATTTGAACCTTGCCTAAAAAAGGCACTATAGGGGCGGCAAGAACCTTAGCCAGTATCCAGAATCTCAGGGGTGACAGGTGCAGGCCATCTCTGGCAAAGCATCGTGGTCTGTCGACCATGTCATCCCAAGCAGACAGATACTGGATCCCTTTAGAATGGCACCAGAAGCTTAGCCAATTGTTGAAGTCAATCATTTTGTCCTTATACTGTGGCATCATTTTGGGTGATGGCAGAATGCTACTCAGGGCTAGGGTCATACCTGCCTCGGCTACAAGATCGGAGAGCTTTTCCATGTCTCTTTTCATGTAGTCCAGGGAGGTACGTCTCAGGTCATTCACACCAACATGGACAATGACAGAGTCATTTTTGTACTTGTTGTGGAGTGACCTGAGTGCGTGGGTTATGTGGCAGATCCTGGCACCCAACAGGCAGCTGACAGTAACCTTCTCCTTGTTTAGCCTGGTGAGTGGGACATCAGTGTGCCTGACTATAGAGTCAACTATGACTATTGTGTTGGGTACATTATTTTGCCTTATCGGCTGTGGTTGAGTGGCACACTGAGTCTGCGGGCTATGTGTCATTTGGGTTGTGTTGGGGGGGTGGAGGTTGCTTGCATTTCTGCTTTGGAGGTCTCTGTTGCTTGAGCAGATTATTATTGAGAGCCTCCGTGAATGTTTTTGTGTTTCTATGTGTGAATTGTGGTGGTGTAGATTTAGTGAGACTATGTAATGAGTGTGGTGTGGTGCAAGTGTTTACCTTCTCCTCTTGAATGTCAAGTTCAGTCTTGATTGGAGAGAGCTTTACCTCCAGTTTGGCTAGATAAGTATATCTCTCACAGGTTGTAGTGTTGGGTGGTAGGAGGAGAGGGCTGTCTGTGTACATGAGGTAATTTCTACATTGCCCCAAGATGCCTAGATTCATCAGATAGACAGGAGAGAACACTGCGAGCTGACCCTTGGACATGCCTGAATAAAAAAACTATTTTCCTCTAGATAAGTGAGGAAAGTGAGTACAAGAGCTGTTTTTCTCTAAGCAAGTGAGGAAAGTAAGTACCAAAACTGTTTTCCTCTAGGTAATGAGGAAGGTTGAGTGCTGTAGTAATTAGTAGGTTATTTAGTGCTTACAAGTTCTGAACAAGTGCTGATCACGAATAAGCAAATTCAAGTGCTAAAAGTAAGAATCTGTATCTGGACTAAACTAGTTACAGGAAAGGGGGGAAACAAGTGCAAATGGGGCTTTTTAATTGGAAAGTTGAGAGAGATGGAAAAACTGCCCAAACAGCCAATAACTACAATTTCTGGGTCAGAACCACTCCTTATGTGGTAGATAGGTTACCTAGTGCTTACCACTCCCACTGATAAGCTGGAAGGCTTCCCTCCAACACAGAAAGCTTGGGGGGCTCTGAAGCTTACATACAGTCCTGGATACAGCAAATCTGAATCTGGACTACACTAGTTACAGGAAGAGAATTTTTTTTTATATATACAGAAAAGTAACTAAACCAGCAGTCAAAACAATTCAAATGCAGTGCAAACTAGCACACTTGAGTATGTAGCAATGTTAGACCAAACAGTTTAAAAAATGCAATTAAATTAAAAATGACTAAAAACAATACAGAAGGAGTCTATTAGGTAGAATGAGGTAAAGAGATGGGACAGGGGGGAGTGTCCCAGATCAAATCTGCAGTGGGGGTGGTCAGCTGCAAAAGCCTCCAAATTTAAACAACAACACAGGAATAGGGAGGATGGGTATGGGAAAACCAACACCTTCAGCAGAGATCTGAAAAACTATACAGTGAAGCAAAAATAACAGTGCACAACTCTGAAGTCAGCCAGCAATGATATAAAATTAGTCAAACAACAATTACCAGTACACAACTCTGAAGTGACAGAAATATATACTCAGCTCTATATATCTCCAGATAGTTTGAAGAGCACTCTGTCAGGACACAGGAAGGCTCTAGCAATGATATGCAGACTTTTACTAAGAGGGTCTAACTTTATGCAAGTAATCCTTGAGATAGTCAGATAACACACAGGATGTAAAACCAGTTATACCAACGTAAGACACAGAGAAATAGGGGGAGGTGGGGAAAACCAACACCTTCAGCAGAGATCTGAAAAACTACACAGTGAAGCACATCTAAACCAAAGTTTTTGGTCATAGGTGACTCTATAGTGAGACACACAGATGAGACACCCACCAGGCTGTCGAGGAAAAGATTACAGTCAAGTGTCATGATGTGCCAGGTCACGCATGCACTTAAGTCTCTCCACAATAAGTACCATGATGACTCCATCATAGTTCATGTTGGTGTGAATGACTTGAGATGTACCTCACTGGACTATATGAAGAGAGACGTGACTGAGCTCCCTGAATATGTGTCCCAGGCAGGTATATCCCTAGCCTCGAGCAGCATACTACCTTCACCTAACACAAGACCACAATATAAACAAAACAATTATTGACTTCAACAATTGGCTTAGTTTTTGGTGTCATTCTAAGGGGATCCAGTACCCGTCAGCCTGGTATGACATAGCAGATAAACCACGCTGCTTTGCTAGAGATGGTCTTTATCTGTCACCTCTTAGATTTCAGTAACTGGTTAAGGCAATTACCTCCTCTCTAGTGCCTTTTTTAGGCAATGTCACAATAACAAAATTCCCGATGTAAAAATATCTTCAAAAAGCAACCTCGAGGTTATACTGATAAACACTGGGAGTCTAAACCTAAAATTGCACTCTTTGGAAGCAGCCCACATCTTAGAAGATGCTGACATCTGTGCAGTCACAGAGACTTGGTTTAAGGTGGCAGAAACCACCTCTGCCATACTGGGTTATAATGCCTTTCACACATTCAGACCACAAACTGAAAGTGTGAGAACTAAAGGAGGTGGAGTATCAATATTCATCAAAGATAAATATACCTCTAAACTGGATAAACAAAATGATTCCCTTGAACTAATCCAGTTCCAATTGACTGTAGGTAAGACCCCTCTCCAAGTTATTGCCAGTTATAGGATCCCCTCCATGAACCAGGATACCCACACTGCATACCTGGATTTACTTGAATTGCTCAAGATACAACAAAACACCCTGGCTTTAGGTAACTTTAAGCACCCATTCATAGATTAGGTAAACTATATGTGTACTAAAACACTTGCCCAAAGTTTCTTGGACTTCCACAACTCCAATGTCCTGGACCACAAGGTGCCCAAACATTCTGAATCTGGTGCTCACTAACTTGGGTGATCGTTGCACCACCCCATGTGTGCGGCCCTCCCTAGTGAGGTCTGATCATATATCAGTCTCATTAGACATAAAAATAACATCTGAACCCCCATTAGCAGCAACTAGACTAAAAAAACCTCTCCAATTACAACCTAATACATGACAGCATTAATAGCTTCATAGCCTCTGTCCTCGCTGATGGCATAGACACCTATACTGGGATTTACACCAATGTCTTGACTAAGCATCTATACAAATGTAATGACTCAGCCATACTTGATAGGATCAAAACAAGATCCTCAAGAAAGAAGAAACTTGCCTGGTGGACATCTGTCATTAATAGTTTATGCAATAAGAGAAAGAAATTCTGTCCAAGAGCAGGAAAGAACAATCTCTGAATTGGAAGCATTCCATCCTTGGCTTAAACAATCAAATAAGACACCTTGTAAGGCATTCTAAAGCTAACTATGAATACAAATTAATCTCCTTCAATAAGGGTAACCATAAGGCCTTCTTTAGCTACATCAGAAGCCTTAAAGGACATACCCAGACCTGTACAGAACTGGTTGTTAATGGCACCACATATACTGAACCCACAGAAATAGCCAAGCTGCTAGCTGACAGCTTCAGTGAACCCCCCCCCCCCCTGTCCCCATCACATATTCCCCAAAGCATCCATGCCACCTGCCCTCCAACTAGTATCTCTAAGTAGCAGGTGGTAAATGTTCTCTCCAAAGTTAAAAATACAGCCTCTATGGGGCTTGATAATATCCTAGGTTGTATTCTAAATGGATTAGAACCAGAACTAGCTGCACCACTGGGTACTCTTTTTAACCACAGTTTAAGTACTAGTTTTGTACCTGCCGAATGGAAAGCAGCAACTGTCATCCTGTTACATAAAGGAGGTGCCTTCACACACCCTGAGAACTATAGACCCATAAGCCTGTCCAGCCTAATCTGCAAGGATATTGAAAGAATAATCATGGATCTTATCAACAAAGATATAGGAGACCTCCAAACGCTTGACCGAACCCAGTTTGGCTTTGTTAAAGGGAGATCCTGTCTCTTGAACTTGGTGGACTTCTTTAGACAGTCAGTAAAGTTCTGGATGAAGGCAAACCCATGCATACAGCCTACCTGGATATGGCCAAGGACTTTGACACTATTCCCCGCTCAGGCATCATTGATAAAGTTTCCCAGCTGGAGAGAGGCGACTGAATGGAGAGATGATAAGTTAGCAAGCAAAAGAGAGCAGTATTGCTGAAAACAAATTCATCCTCATGTCGTGGTGTGTAACTTCACGAGGTGGACCCTGTTTTTCATAAAATCTCACCAAGACAACACTGATATATAGACTGTATTTTATATAAGTCAAAAATTAAAAAAGATAGCTGGGTGCACACGACCCATGATAAAAAAGTACCCAATCCTGGCAGGTGCACTGGTGACAGGACTGGAAAAAATGACAGCGTAGAATCCTCGAACTACAGACACATTCCTATAATGGGGCTAGGCTAGGCCTAGGGGGTGGATGGCGCCTCCCTGTTGTACAGGGAAGTAGCAGTCCACAAAAATTACAAAAACTGATAGGCCAAAGAAGAGCCATAAAGGCAATAAAAGTGGACAATTGAGGATAAGAAAGAAATTATATATTGTTACTAATATGCAAAAAAAAAAAAAAAACAATTTCCAGATACAAGATACGCAAGAGAAAAATTAGAGGAAAGAAAAATACTTCCACAAGAAAATCTGTCAGAAGCCTCAAATAAAAATGTGTGTTCATTAATAAAACAGATTTGTGGAAAACATTATATAGACCAAGAAACTTTGATCTTTGTGGAAAAAGAAGCATCTGAGGAAGTGCAAAAATATCAACAACAAAACCTAGAAATTTTTGAAAAGTATAAAAAAGAAATATGGACATGGGAAAGAAAGAGAGATTTGATATGGTGCAATATTTATGGAAAGGAGAAAACCAAACTAATCAATATAAAGAAGTTATCCCCAAAGCTATTTGTAGAGAAATACAGGCAAAGGCATCCGGATATGGAACATTTCACAATAAAGAAAATAATACCACAAAGATGGGGTGCAGAAAAGAAGATCAGTAAAGTAGAAGTTAAAAAAAATAAAAGCTGAAGTTATGGAGTGTCTGTGAAGTGAAGTATTTGGTGCAGAAGGTCTAACACAGGTTACATCACAGCATGATGGAGTGAGTCCCCAAAGTAAGGAGAAACAGGAAGATCAGGAGACGTGAAGAAGAAATATGGACATGGGAAAGGAAAAGAGATTTACTATGGCATGATATTTATGTAAAGGAGAAAGCAAAACTAACCAATACAAAAAGAGCAGCACCAAAGATATTTGAAAAGAAATATAGGCAAAGGAATCTGGACATGGAAAACTTTACAATACAAAAAATAAGAAGGCAAAGAGGAAAAGTAGAAAAGGAGATTAGTAATGGTGAAGTTAAAGAAATAGAAACTGAGGTTATGGAGTACCTGCGAAGTGAAGGATTCAGTGTAGAAAACCTAATTCAGAAGGCACCACAGCATAATAGATCAATAGACACCCAAATTAAGGAGAAACCAGTGGAACAGAAAACAACCAGTCAGTTGCCATATGAAGATATTTTGCAGCCTTCTACAGGAAACCAGTATAAATGTTCGCTTGTAGCTGGACAGCAAGGAAAGGAACAGGAAACTGGAAACTCTGATGCAGTCAATGTTGAGGAGTGATAGGCCAGTGAGGTTCCATATGACAGAGCAACGGATGACACAGGATACAATTGAAGAGAATGTGCTACAGGAAGATGTTATAGAACTTTCTACAGAATGCCCACAGGAAATGGAGAACAAAAAATGTGCTCTCAGTTTAGAAGAATATGAGCTAAGAAAAGAGTTGCTTGATTTAATAGAGATAGATAGACATATTAAGATCAATGAAAGAAATAGACTGCAGAAGGTCAATAAAACCCAAAAAGTTAGAAGTTTGATAAAACAAATGTAATTAGAATTGTCCCTAGGGATCCGTGTGATATAACAGAAGTAAACAGGATATATTACTGTGCAGCTACATTAATAACTGATAAAGTTCTACCAGAAGAACACAGGGTAGTGTGGGACAGGAAGGGGAGAAAATCCTTAGAAAGATCGATGTCATAAAAGCAATGCACAGTATTAGAACAGACCAGAATCTATCATGCATTATCACAAATAATAAACTAAAAATAGCACAGGCAGAAAAACTTAGAACATACACAGATAAATATAAAGAAAAGTACAAAATAAGCAATTTTTTGATGACCCAAAAAAGTTTTATACATAACTGGGAAACAAGGTAAACGGAATTGAAAGATCACTCAAAATAGAAGAAATAGATACATGTTGGAGAAGTATTTATGAAGATCCTGTACTACGTTCTTCATCTGTAAATATGTTGTAAGTAATTGCTATGTTAAATTGTTAATCGCTATGTAATCCAATGTAACTACTGTCTGTTTATTTTAACTGTGGAGCTTTTCTCCCCGGGCCTCCGCTGAAAATGGACCTGCGTCCAGTCGGACACTCCCGATTAACAAATGTAAATAAAAAAAATAAAATAAAATAAAAATGATAAATGGATAGAAGAAGTAAAAGAAAGAATAAGAAGTTTAAAGGTACAGGATATGAAATGGAATGAAGTAACAGCCGAAGAGATTGAAACAAAGTTAAGAAAAGACTATAACTGGAAAACCCCAGGCCCAGATGCAGTACCTAACTTCTGGTTAAAAGTATTAACATCTTTGCATGAAGATTTAGCCATGAGTAAGAACTATTTATATGCGCACCCCAAACAGACGCCAACCTGGCTAACAGGAAAAACAACGCTCCTACTTAAGAGTGAACTTGCATGCTACCCTAAAAATTATAGACCAATAACTTGCCTTCCAACTATGTATAAACTATACACCAGAATTGATGCTGATAGAGTTTATAGTCATTTAGAAGAAAACTCTATCATGACAAAAGGGCAATAAAAGAAAGTCATAACGAACAAAGGGTCATCTGTTGCTAAATAAAGCCATAATGGAGAACTGTAAAAAAGGGGAAGAATCTAAGTATGGCATGGATTGACTACAAAAATGCACTTGATAGTATCCCACATTCATGGATAAAAGAGTGCTTAAAAATGTATAAGATACATCTTGTACTGATCAACTACATTACAGTGACCATGAAACAGTGGCAGACAACTTTGCAATTAAGCCAGGATAAAGGGCAAATTATTATTCCAGGGATAAAAATTCAAAGGGAGATATTCCAGGGTGACTCCCTGTCACCTCTGCTATTCTGTCTTGCCTTAACCCATTAAGCTGTCTACTTGACAGATTAGGCCATGTACATAATCTGGCTCCTAGAAAACAATAAAGTGTAAAGACTTCTCATCTTCTCTTTGTCAATGATTTAAAACTGTATAGCTCATCAGATGAGAAACTGAAAGCACAACTGCTAGTCAGAACTTTTTCAGATGATATAAGAATGTCATTTGGTCTTGATAAGTGTGCAAAAACAACCTTTAAAGCAGGAAAACTGCAGCACCAAGAAAACATCAGTTTGAGACAAAAATATGATATTCTACTTGAGCAAGAGGGAGTTTATAAAAATTTGAGAATTGATGATGGATCAACAATAAATCACGAACAAATGCAAATAAAATTTAATAAGGAATATTTCAGAAGACTTAAATTAATCCTGAAAGCACCATTGACATCTAGGAACAAAATTCAAGCTATAAACCAATTTGTTTTTCCTTTCCTAACTTACAGTTTTGGAGTGACTGACTATCCCCAAAATGTGACAGATAGATAGATAAGAAAACAAGAAAGATGCTTCATGCTCCTCAAATGATTTATAAAAATCAGTGCATACCAAGATTATATATTCCCCGTTCTAAAGGAGGTATGGGCCTCCTTCAAATTGATTGCATGTATAGATCAGCAATTGTGTGACTGCACACATATCTGCTGACCTCACAGGACCTAAATATAGTGAAAGTTTTGAAACATGAGGAGAATAAATCTAAGATGACTTCCCTGCTTAGTCTAGCAGAAGCCTATCAACGTTAAGCAGGAATGGAAATCAGACCAGAAGTAGATAAAAATCAGATGGCAACTGAATGTGCCAAAAAAAAAAAAGAAAGAATATAAGGTGAAGGATCAGATGAGAAGGTAATAAATATGGAAAATGCATAAATATTTTTATTTATTTTTTTTATTTATCATTTGTTGACCAGGAAAGTCCGACTAGGTTCCACAGAGCCTGTTTTCAGCGGAGGCCCGGGGAGAAATGCTCCAGATGCATGTCTTTGGAATATAGTTGTAATTATAGAAAACTTCTGGAAGAACCGCATGTTGATCAGTATCAAAAACAGGAATGGTTAAGGAGAGGCAAATTCAAACCAAAATATGAAAGGTTAATATTGGCGTCCTAAGATAGTGGGCTACACACACATTGCTTTACAAAGTCCATTGAACATATGGGAGAAACAGAAAAATCTAGCTTTTGTAAAACAGAACTGAAAACAGCTGCTCGTTGCTGGTTGTGACATGTTAATGGCAGATTGACTATATACTGGAAGGTATCAGAATGTGGCAAGACTGTAGCACTGGGGATTGTGTAAACATTATGGCATTAAAGTAGGTGCAAAACACTGGAAATATGAGCCACAAAGCATCACAGAAAATTATGAAGTCTACATCACATGGGATCACCCAGTAGCAGCAGTTCAAAAGATAGATGCAAGAAAAAACAGATATAGTGGTCCATGAAAAGAAGATAAAAGTAACATTGATTACTGAAATCGCTACACCCAGTGTCTGCATTGTCTTGCATATAGAGAGACACAAAGACATAAAATATCAGGATTTGCAGGCAGAACTGAGCTGGGTCTTATAGAAAAGAATCTACAGTTGTATTTAGATATGTTACCAATACATGTAACTCCATATGCATTGCAGAAGGAGTCAATACTGGGCACATTACGGGTGCTGCGAAGAGCAATTCTGTCAGACATCAAAGATTGAAACAATACTAATTTTGTAAACTTTAATCATACTTTGACTTAGGAATGGGGTCTATTCCTGTCATGGTAATAGAAACGCAAAAGACTTGGAGAAATTAAAAACTGAAGATCAACCCGTATATTGTTAGGTGGGTAGCAAACTGGCTCACCAATAGAACGCACACAGTCAAAATGGGTGACTTTATCTCCACCCACAGACTCATAAACAATGATGTTCCAGAGGGATTGGTGCTGGGGCCCCTATTGTTTGGAATCTATGTTTTGGATGAACTGCCTAAAATAAAAGGCCTATGGCTGACAAAATTTGCTAATGACTGCAAACTGGGTGCAGTCATTGAGTCCCCAAACTATGTCAACATCCTACAAGACAGACTTACACAGACAGACAGACAACTGGTGCCAAAGTCATGGGCAAAAACTCAATGCAAAAAAGTTGCATTATCATCCCCTTTAGCAAGGGCGACATCCCTGCAAATTGCCACATTAATAACCACACCCCAAGCAAGCAATCAGTGGTGAGAGATTTGGGCACATGGGTTGTCAGCAACCTTTCCTTTGACCACCACGTCTCCACAGTGGTAAGAAAGGCTTTCTATGTCAACCACCTCATAAGTAAGGACATTGGATCCAGAACAAAAGAGGTTATAACCCCTCCCTGTACTCCTCGCTCATCAAGCCAATAATGGAGTACAATGTTACCTTTGGTATGTACCTTACCAGGCACCTGCAGCAACTGGAAAGACCTCAAAGGTTTCTTACAAAGAAAATTCAGGGTCTTCAGCATATGTCATAAGTTGACAGACTGAAATCACTGTCACTATACTCTGTGTCTTAAAGGCTACTCACAGGTGACCTATGCCTTCCATATAAAGCAATCTCAGATACCGCTCTAATGGAAATGCTGCACATTCATAAATCAAATGGTATAAGATGCGCTCGCTCTAGGGAACTCAACTTAGTATGTGACATCAACAGGACTTGCTGGATTGAAAGGTATGTCTCAAAGAGGCTACCACTTCTCTGGAACAAACTTCCAATTCAGGTGAAACAGAGCACCTCACTGACCCTGTTTAGGCATAATTTGGATGATTGGATGAGAAACCACAAATTCATCCCAGAAGTTTCACCTGTGTCTCTCTTGGACAGGGGCAGTAGTTGTTGATGTAGTTCCACTTAATAACTTGATATTCTTGGGAGCAGGGGTTGTACTTGACTAGGCTTGTAAGGGTCCGAGGGCCATTAGTCTAGCAACGTCCTCTGATCTTATGATCCTATTACATAAAAGGAATCAGATACTGGGGTATTTATGGAGAAGTCTCAAGGCATCCTAGCTTAACTGCAGTTTCACTATCTGGTGGTCCATGCACCATTTGTCAGCGTTTTTCAAACCGATGGCTTTTGAACATACAGCTTTACTTTCTTTAGTTAGCAGGCTTAGTAGGTTGCTTGAAAAGATCTTCTAACATGACCAAAGGGATGCCTTGCACTTTCCATAGGCATTCTTCTGCATGTCATATTTGTGTGATTTCTTTTAAACTGATTTTAGCAAAACTGCCGAGACTTGCTTTATGTGAGTGGATGGTGCAATTCAGTGTTTTTTTTTTTAATTTTTCCAAATATAGTTTGACTGGGGAGTTAATATGTCTGCTTTTCTATCTATCTATCTATCTATCTATCTATCTATCTATCTATCTATCTATCTATCTATCTATCTATCTATCTATCTATCTATCTATCTATTTATCTATCAATCTATCTATCTATCTATCTATCTATCTATCTATCTATCTATCTATCTATCTATCTATCTATCTATCTATCTATCTATCTGTCTATCTAGCTATCTGTCTAGCTACATGTCTATTTACCTATCTATGTGTGCAAGGCGTTTTTAGCATTACCATTCCTTCAATCCTGTGAAAAGATAGTTTACTATGAAAATGTTGAAAGATAAAATGTTGAAAATCAAAATTTTGAAACCATAAGATTGAAAGACCAAAACACTAAAGACCATAATATTGAACTTGTGGACTTGCCCCCTTGCAAGGCTTATGTTAGCACTCATTCCCAGGTCCAGACTGGTAGGAAGTATTGGGTCTATATTAGATGCTCGACCGCATTAAATGTTCGAATCTCTAAAGGTCGGCCTTTAGAGATCGAACAGTTAAGCGATCGAAATTTTACAAAAATTTAAAAAAATACACAATAGAAAAAAAAAAAACTAAAGGGCTTAAGCAGGGGGCCAAGCCCCCCTGCACCCCCCACACCCCCCTACTTTAATATACCAACTCCAAGATGGCACTACAGTGTAAGGAATGGGAAATTTCCCATTTTCACACTGTAGTTCACTGAAGTGTGATCTTGGAGTTGGTATTTTTAAGTAGTAGGGGTGTTGGGGGTGCAGGGGGGTTTGCCCCCCTTCCTAAACCCTTTCTACATTTCTTGTTTTTTTATATACTTTTTTACTATTTTGAATGTTTAAGTGTTCGATCTGTGAAGGTCGACCTTTACAGATTCAAACATTTAAGCATTTGTTCTAGTAATATGGACCCGAAGTATCATTATGCATTTTGTTTCTTTTGATATTGCAGTCTTTGGTGTTTGGCTCTTTTACTATTGTGATCTCAAGATTTTAATTTTCAGGTTTTGATGTTTCAACATTTTCATAGTAAACCTGGAAAGATATGATCACCAGTGGGTAACACATGCATAACTATCCATGGCAGCTGACCCAGTACTGTCTCCTGCCTCCTCTTAGTGGCTACAACCCTGTGTGCTACTGTGGTACAACTATTTCAACACAGTGCCATAACGTGCCAGCAGTGGGCATGGTAGCCATGTTTGCTGTCTGTCAGACCCCTGTTTATTGCATAGACTGTGTCTGGTGCACTGAAGGCCTCGCATCCCTGTACCATGTTATGCAGTCCATGTGCATATAGAACACTGTTGTGAACCCTGGACATTAGGAAGATGGCTGGGTTTGACCATGTTCCCTGAGCCCTGTCAGGATAAGCCTCCTGCAGCAAGACTGCAGCTGACCCTGCTCTGTTCCCTGTGCTCTATCAAGTTTCCCTTCTGTACACCAGTCATTTGTCATGATCTGTGCAATATCACCCTATAACCTTGTCTGCCTTGCTACTGTCACTGTTACTTTCATGCACTCTTATGTGGTCACTGCAGTCCTGAGGTCCAGTACTAGCAGTCATGCATTCTTTCAGTTTGCCTATATGGCAGTACACTATATCCACTATATTCTTTTTCTCTAAATTGCTTACCTTAACAAAGATTCCCAAAATATACATACATACATACATACAAATATTTCAGGCACAAGCATTAATGCCCTTCTAGCCTGTCAATATACCTAAACAGTTGTTTCAATATTGTGTCCAGGCTGTTCTTAAAAATATCTAAACTAGTGCTTGCTTTAATGTAATTTGGTAGTCTGTTCAATGTATCAGCGGCTGTGTCAGAGAACCAATTAGTACACTTCTCATTCCTATAGCATTTTCTGCATAGGTTGTATGATGGTTGTCTACTATATTTTGATAGCCCCCAGCTTTCTCACAGATGGTTATTCCTAAATGCCATATGTAACTGAATAAGATCTCCTCTTAAATATCTATAAGAGACACTGTACAAGGTCAGATATTGTAGTCTTTCATAATAACTTAAATTTTCACATCCATGGATGCCCTTGGTATATTTCTGCTATACTCTTTCCAGTTTACTCATGCTTTTTTCTTAAAGGGTTTATTTTACACTCAAGTTTGGGTCTAATGTAGTGAATAAACAGTGACTACATATCTGATTACCTAGACTTTATGAATCTTTTTTATACAACCTATAGTTCTATAACTGTCATTAAGCAAGGGTCTGATATGACTAGAAAAAACTCAAAGCTGGATCTATCCATATACCCAGGTCCTTAAATGATTCTACAGTTTCAATCACTGTGTGCTATATTAAATATTCATCTTTTAATGTACATCTTTCAAATCTCATCTGCTTAGTTTTTGATGTATTTATCAGTATATTATTCTCCTGTGCGAAAATGGTCAGTTGAGTCAAGTTATTTTGCAGACATGCCTTATCCGCAGCACATGTAATCAGTATACCCAATTTTAGGTCATCTGCATACAGACTGTAGACGATAGGTCTGAAAGATGCAATCTAAACAAGTAAAGGCTAGGTCTGAGCCCTGTAGGACACCCTGACTGCAACCAAGAATTTCACCTGTCTAATTGCCATATGATACTTGCCATAAGCCATGCAGCTATCCATCTTATCAAGAGCCCATCAAATGCCCTGGAACAATTGTCAATAATCCTGCCTGTTGAATCTGGTGGAGTTCTTTGAAAATGTGACCAAGGCTATCGACGAGGGCAAATCTGTGCACATAGCATACCTTGACCTGGCAAAGGTTTTCAACACAATTCCAAATTCAGGCATTACCAATAAACTTACCAAACTGAATGCAAACCCCTTCGTTCTAAGAGGGGTTGCCAACTGGCTCACAAACCAGACACATACTATCAAAGTGGGTGACTCCACATCAAACAGCAGACCTGTTACCAGTGAGGTGCCACAGGGGTCAGTGCTGGGCCCCTACTGTTTGGTATATACTTCTCAGCAGTTCAGATCAAAACTAAGTGGTTGTGGCTAACCAAGGTTGCAGACACCTGCAAACTAGGTGCAATCATTGAATCCCCAAATGATGTCAGTATACTCCATGAGAGTCTCACTCAGACCAATGACTGGTGTATTAGTCATGGTCTCAAACTGAATGGAAAGAAATGCATCATCATTCCCTTCAGCACAAACAATGCCCCTTCACACTATCAAATCAACAACAATACCCTAAATACCCATGAAGTGGTAAGGGACCTGGGATCACAAGCTGATTGCAACCTTAACTTCGACCACCATGTGTCTACTGTAGTAAGGAAAGCTTTCTACTTAGCACACTTGATTAGTAAAGGCATTGCCTTGAGGGCAAAAGAAGTTATAACACCCCCTATACTTGGCACTTATCTGGCCCATAATTAAGTATAACACCCTATTTGGCATGTGCCGTACTAAGCACCTGCAGCAATTAGAGAGACATAAGAGGTTTCTAACAAAGAAGATCAAGGGGCTCCAAAATGTGTCTTGCACAAACTGACTAAAGTCTCTATCACTATATTTCATATCATATAGACTTTTTAGGGGAAACCTATGCCTGGCCTAAAGAGCAATCCAAGACCCAAACCTAATGAACTTGCTGCATATCTGCAAATCAAATGGGATTACGGCTACCCATTCCAGGGACCTAAATATGGCCTGTGACTTAAAGAGGATATGCTGGAAGGACAGATTCATCTCCCAGCAACTGCTGCATCTTTGATAGGTTACCTTTTCATGTGAAACAGAGCACCTCTATGACACTGTTCAAGAGGAACCTGGACAAGTGGATCATGGGGCACCGTATATTCTTACCGGGGATAGAGTCCATAACTTTCCTGGACATGGGCAGTCATCACTAAATGCAGTCTTGGATACTGACTACCATTTCCATGGTGTTAATTGGGGTGAAATGGCTAGGCTTAAAATGACCTGGTCGATAGCCTAGTAATCTGCTATGATCCTATGATCAGTACCTAGTTGTTCTAATCTACTGATCAGTGCTTTGTGCATGACTCTGTCAAATGCTGAAGTTAAAGCTATATAAATTACATCACAGCACAATATTTCATTCCTAGTTGTTATTATATTGTTCTAGAGCATCATGTTACAGGTATTAATATATGTATTTTCAACATATGCATGCTGATACATGGTTTCAAGTCACAACCTTTCCATTTCTTAAATAACTTATCCAGTATTACCTTCTCTATTATTTTCCACAACCTGAAAGCAGATTTAAGGGTCTGTATGGTTCTGGTTTTGTCCTACTCCCCTTTCCCTTAAAGACAGGTTTAATAAGTGCATGTCTCCAGTCTTGAGGAATCTCCCCATATTTATACAACCTACTAAATAATAGACATAATGGTACTGTAAATTCTTGCTGAAGTGTTCTCAGGTCATTATTACTAATTCTGTCTCCTTCCAGTGCTTTGTTTGGATCCAGTTTGCGCAGTTCTTTTTCAATATAATCTAATAATTTGATTTCAGTCTCTGAGGCTGCCTGGATGTCACTAGGACAACTTATTATCCCCTTTGTGGAACCAAACTGTTTTCCATAAGATTTTGTAAATATATCTATATTTTGTTGTGTTTGAGGATAAATATTTGAATCTACACATAGTTTTTCAGTTTGTATGTCTTTAATCCTTCCACATCATATGTATCTATAAAATGTTTTTTTATTATGGTCAATAACTTTATAAACATTTTTCTTCACATTTTTCTTGATCTTGCCTCACACTATGCTTAATTTGTTTGTCCAGCTTGTTTATTTCAAAGTTGTAGTTCAACCTCTGTGATGACTACATGTTTTATAATGATAAAATAGGCCTCATAATGCAATAATTATGGGAAGGAGGTGATTTAGCATGCTCCCTTTTTACTAAACTGATGCCTTGGTCCAGCTTGCAAGACTACTGATTGATGTCACTGACATCAGTACAGGAGCATATAAACTGACCTGCAGAGGTACTGCCCTAACACTGTTCTTTTTAAGTTTGGGGTCAGCATAATGGTTAAGGTGTTTACCTTACAGCCACAAAGTACATGGATTGATTCTCACCTTTTGGAGGGAACTTGACTAGACTTAAACTGGACTGTAAAGGCAGCTAGTCTAGCACCTACCTAAGAATCCCTGTAGCAGTTCAAATGACCAACCCATATAATATGACTGTTGAGTATTTCTCTAGATGTAGGCAAAATGCAAAACCTGCTCGACTCCCTAGTTTTGAGGAGCTGAAGCACCGAATAACACCTGCAGTTGTAATCGGGAAACAACAACCTATCTCATTGGCTGTCACCAAAGCCAGTGGGCCAATAATATGCAGCTTGACAGCAGATGCCCCAAGTTGAGTGGACCAGGATCTTTTAAGTTCAGGTGGGTTTGACATAACGGTTACGATTTTCACCTTATAGATGGAAGGTACAGGGTTTCATTCAAACTTTACGTGACTGACTAGGCTTAAAGTGGCTCCTGAGGCCAGTTAGCCTATGTTGTATTGACTGATGATTTTTTATGTTTTCCATTCAATTATGAGGCATAGGAGAAGAAGTTAGCCTTTGATACCATTCTGCATTCTGATTGTATTGATAAGCTAATCAAACAAGTGTAAACCCCAATGTCACTTTCTGATAGTACGCAGGCCCCCCAGGCAGTGTAGTAAGCATACTGTAATGCAGCTATTGTTAGTACACAGGTCCCCCAGGCACTAGGGTAAGTGTACTGTAATGCAGCTATTGTTAGTACACAGGTCCCCCAGGCACTAGGGTAAGTGTACTGTAATGCAGCTATTGTTAGTACACAGGTCCCCCAGGCACTAGGGTAAGTGTACTGTAATGCAGCTATTGTTAGTACACAGGTCCCCCAGGCACTAGGGTAAGTGTACTGTAATGCAGCTATTGTTAGTACACAGGTCCCACAGGCACTAGGGTAAGAGTACTGTAATGCAGCTATTGTTAGTACACAGGTCCCCCAGGCACTGGGGTAAGTGTACTGTAATGCAGCTATTGTTAGTACACAGGTCCCCCAGGCACTAGGGTAAGTGTACTGTAATGCAGCTATTGTTAGTACACAGGTCCCCCAGGCACTAGGGTAAGAGTACTGTAATGCAGCTATTGTTAGTACACAGGTCCCCCAGGCACTAGGGTAAGTGTGCTGTAATGCAGCTATTGTTAGTACACAGGTCCCCCAGGCATTAGGGTAAGTGTACTGTAATGCAGCTATTGTTAGTACACAGGTCCCCCAGGCACTAGGGTAAGTGTACTGTAATGCAGCTATTGTTAGTACACAGGTCCCCCAGGCACTAGGGTAAGTGTACTGTAATGCAGCTATTGTTAGTACACAGGTCCCCCAGGCACTAGGGTATGTGTACTGTAATGCAACTATTGTTAGTACACAGGTCCCCCAGGCACTAGGGTAAGTGTACTGTAATGCAGCTATTATGTTACTGCTTGCATTATGTGTTACACTGGGACACTGGATAAGTGGTTCTAGACTAGTCAATTTTAAGAAAAAATATATCAGTAAATGACATTTTTTTGTGTTTTCATTAAATTTACTGCCAAATTACCTACTTGTTTCTGTTATTTTAAATTGCTTTTCTGCATTGATTTCTGTTTTCTGCCTTTTGCCATTTGTAAACTGTTTTTCTGCATTGTTCTAAGGCAGAGCTAGACTAATTGCTACATGTCCTAGAATACTGTCAACACTTTGGCTTCAGGTTATTTCATTAGTTTGTTTTCTTGTTTACTATTTACTCCGTGGAGAGGTATTGAGCGCAGCCCAGAAGTAGTTGTAGTTTCATATTCGGTAGTAAGGGCAAGTGATTTCCTTCTCTTACATCTTACCTGTGGAGGTATACCTGCCTTTAAATCCTGTGCATTAAACACCTGCTCTGTGTGAATAGCTTGTGCTTATCAGCATGTGCTTCCTCTAACCTGAGCTTGTCTGTGCAGTCCGGCTACAAGATGCACTTACCTGTGCTGTCAGCCATCACCACTCCAAGAAATTTCTCCCAATAAATACCATCACCTTGCCTCTTCTTTTCCCTCAATGAATCTTAGTACACAACTGCCTGTCTTGGCAACATGAGGAGAACATTTGCTAATTCAGTTTCCCTTTCCCCATGGTGCCTTTTTAAGCAAAATCCATCTATTCAAAGTACTGGCATAGCAAGATAAAATCAAGATTACTGCTGCTAGAATCCTTAACAGGAAGCTGCACTCCTTACAGGCATTCCTAACTCTTAAAAATATAGGTAACCTTATTATTCCTGAAACATAAGAATATGTTTGAGAACAGTGCAGTGCAGTTTCAACCCCAACATCGAAAATGACTGAGTTACTGGATGCGGGGTTTCTGTGTCTATAAGAAGCAAAGTCACTTCCAGACTCTTAATGCAGGAAAATGATTTTGAGCTCCTCTGTATCCTTTTTGTAGCAAATACAACTCTGTACCCATATCATAGCAAACTACTAAAAATCCTGCAGTCCACTATGCGTATCTAAACAAACTGACATCCCTGACTTTTGAACCACACTGTTCTCTTTGGTGACTTCAACTAGCGTTTCATTAACTGGGAAACATACACCACCACTAATATGTATACACAAAGATTCCTTGACCTCATTAATGCCAGTTCCTTGGACCAACTTCTTCTAGAAGCAACTTTGAGGACTAAAATATTGGATCTGTTCCTCACCAATATAGCCACCCTATGTCAAAAACTTTCTTTTACTGCAATTCAATAACATTCACAGTTAGGGTAAAAGTTTAACATTCACTATTAAGGTAAACATTTAACATTCACTATTAGGGTAAAGGTTTAACATTCACTATTAGGGTAAACGTTTAACGTTCACTATTAGGGTAAACATTTAACTTTCACTATTAGGGTAAACATTTAATATTCACTATTAGGGTAAACATTTAACATTCACTATTAGGATAAATGTTTAACATTCACTATTAGGGTAAATGTTTAATATTCACTATTAGGGTAAACATTTAACATTCACTATTAGGGTAAACATGGAACTACCACAAAAGCTTCTGTCTAAGATAAATATACTAGAGTTAATTGATCATCATCCTCTTCATCACCAGCAAGATTGTCCACTCCTTTTTTCCCCTCATTTTGTACATGGGGTCAACGTCTTAACTGTTGCAATCTCTCTCTATTCACTGTCACTCTCCTGCCTTCTTTGACATTCATGCCTGACTATCACAAGTCTTCTCTCACATAATCTATCCAACTCTTTGCTGGATGCCCTCATTTCCTCTTATCTACTTCCTGTCTGTCCCAAATCTTCTTCACCAGATTGTCTACTGCTTTTCTGCACACGTACCCAGACCGCTGTAATTTGTTCTATTTGACCTTTTCTGTAATTGGATCTAATTTGGCTTCTGGCCTTATGTCCTCATGTCTCTGCCTGTCTGTTCCACAGTGTACATCCTACCACCCACCTCACGCACTTCATCTTCATCATTATTAACTTCCTCAACTGCTCTGCCTTTACTACCCAGGTTCCAGTACCATACAGAAGTACTGATCACACCACTGTTTTTTTGCACTTTACGTTTCAGCTTCTTTGGCATTCATCTATCATATACTACATCAGACACTCTGTGCCAGCTGGCTGCAGTCCCACTGATTCTAGCTTTGACCTCCTCATTCATAGGTTCATAGGTTCATAGGTAGGTACTAGGCTATTGGCCCTAGGGCCTATATAAGCCTAGCCATATGGTACCCTGGATTTTGCCACCCAAGAAAATTATTTTCCTGTGCCCCTGTCAAGCAGAGCCACAGAAGTGATCCCTGGGGTGAATTTCCTATCTCCCATCCAATCATCAAGATTTTTCTTGAAGAGTGCTAATGAGGAGCTTTGTTTGATATAGATAGGTAGTTTGTTCAAGAGTATGGGAAGTCTCTGGGACAGGAATCTATCCCTCCAGCATGTTCTGTTTATTGTGGTGACAAGGTTTAGGTCCCTAGAGCATGTAGCTCGGAGGGATTGGTATTTCTTTAAGTGGAGCATGTCCAGAAGCTCTGGGTTTGACATAGCTTTGTATGTTAGGCAGATCGCTTCTGGGTAGGCGATATGCAACAGAGTAAAGCTGGAGTTTTTTGAGACGGTCTGCGTAGGGTATCTGTTTGAGGCTGGCAATCCTCTTTGTGAGGTATTTCTGTGGCCTTTCCAGTTGTTGTAGATGTCTTGTGAGGTACATACCAAAAGGGGAATTGTACTCTATAATGGGTCTAATGAGTGATGAGTAGAGGGGAACAATGACCTCTTTTTTCCTGGATGAGAAACCTTTTGTGATGAGGTGTGCCAAGTAGAAGGATTTCCTGACTACTGTGGCGATGTGATTCAGACTTCCTTTCTCCTCAACCACCCCTCTCAGATACTTGAATCTGTTAACCTGTTCCAATGTTTTGCTTCTATGTCTTTTCTCAGCTTCTTCTGATTTCCCCTTTTGCTGCTATTACAACTGACTTGTCTGTACTCAGTTTCATCCCAATGTGCCTTCAGTTTTGCATTCCATTCCCCTGTCTTTTGCTGAAGTTCTTGCTTAATGTCTGGCTGTAATGCCCCATTGTCTGCATATAGCAACTTTGTTTATCTGTCCCCTCCAACCTGTAATGTAATCCATCACCAGAATGAACAACAGTGGGCTCAGAGCAGAACCCTGATGCACACCCAGTCCCACTAGGAACCCCTCTGTGAGAATAAACATTATTCATACTTGAGTCATTGGGTCCTTGTACATAGCTTGCACTAATTCTACCAATGTTTCTGCAACTTCGAACCACCACAGGACTGCACAAATCAGCTTTCTTGGGACCTAGTCATATGCTTTCTCCAAGTCTATGAATGCCTAGTTAGACCCTTTTCCTCATCTCTAGCTTTTCAACAATCTGTCTCATTGCAAACATCGGGTTAGTTGTGCTGCATCCTGATCTGAATCCAAATTGTTCATCTCTCATCTTACTTTCTACTATTCTACATATTCATTTATCAGTCACCCTCTCCAGAATTGTAATGCAATGTGACCTCTGCACTGGCTACAGTTGTGGACTTGGGCATTAGTATGTACATTCTCCAGTCATCCAGGATACGCCTTTCTCTCCACATTGAGTACCCTCAGGAGCCATTTCTCCCCTATCTCACCCAGCATCTTTATCATATCTACTGTGTCCTCGTGTGAGCGTGTTGCTTTCCTTGACTTAATTTTCCTTACTGCTGTTCTTACTTCTTCTGTCATTTTAGACTGTGTCTGGGGTATTACAGCTTCTGTGGGGTTTTCTTCATTCAGAAGCTGCTGGAAGTACTTGTTTCATCTGCCTTTGATGTCCTGTGGACTGGTGAGCAGGTTGTTGCTCCTTCCATCTGCCTTTGATGTCCTGTGGACTGGTGATCAGGTTGTTGCTCCTTCCATCTGCCTTTGATGTCCTGTGGACTGGTGAGCAGGTTGTTGCTCCTTCCATCTGCCTTTGATGTCCTGTGGACGGGTGAGCAGGTTGTTGCTCCTTCCATCTGCCTTTGATGGCCTGTGGACAGGTGAGCAGGTTGTTGCTCCTTCCATCTGCCTTTGATGTCCTGTGGACGGGTGTGCAGGTCGTTGCTCCTTCCATCTGCCTTTGATGTCCTGTGGACGGGTGAGCAGGTTGTTGCTCCTTCCATCTGCCTTTGATGTCCTGTGGACTGGTGAGCAGGTTGTTGCTCCTTCCATCTGTCTTTGATGTCCTGTGGACTGGTGAGCAGGTTGTTGCTCCTTCCATCTGCCTTTGATGTCCTGTGGACTGCTGAGCAGGTTGTTGCTCCTTCCATCTGCCTTTGATGTCCTGTGGACGGGTGAGCAGGTTGTTGCTCCTTCCATCTGCCTTTGATGTCCTGTGGACTGGTGAGCAGGTTGTTGCTCCTTCCATCTGCCTTTGATGTCCTGTGAACGGGTGAGCAGGTTGTTGCTCCTTCCATCTGCCTTTGATGTCCTGTGGATGGGTGAGCAGGTTGTTGCTCCTTCCATCTGCCTTTGATGTCCTGTGGACTGGTGAGCAGGTTGTTGCTCCTTCCATCTGCCTTTGATGTCCTTTGGACTGGTGAGCAGATTGTTGCTCCTTCCATCTGCCTTTGATGTCCTGTGGACTGGTGAGCAGGTTGTTGCTCCTTCCATCTGCCTTTGATGTCCTGTGGACTGGTGAGCAGGTTGTTGCTCCTTCCATCTGCCTTTGATGTCCTGTGGACTGCTGAGCAGGTTGTTGCTCTTTCCATCTGCCTTTGATGTCCTGTGGACGGGTGAGCAGGTTGTTGCTCCTTCCATCTGCCTTTGATGTCCTGTGGACTGGTGAGCAGGTTGTTGCTCCTTCCATCTGCCTTTGATGTCCTGTGGACTGCTGAGCAGGTTGTTGCTCTTTCCATCTGCCTTTGATGTCCTGTGGACGGGTGAGCAGGTTGTTGCTCCTTCCATCTGCCTTTGATGTCCTGTGGACTGGTGAGCAGGTTTTTGCTCCTTCCATCTGCCTTTGATGTCCTGTGGACGGGTGAGCAGGTTGTTGCTCCTTCCATCTGCCTTTGATGTCCTGTGGACGGGTGAGCAGGTTGTTGCTCCTTCCATCTGCCTTTGATGTCCTGTGGACTGGTGAGCAGGTTGTTGCTCCTTCCATCTGCCTTTGATGTCCTGTGGACTGCTGAGCAGGTTGTTGTTCCTTCCATCTGCCTTTGATGTCCTGTGGACTGGTGAGCAAGTTGTTGCTCCTTCCATCTGCCTTTGATGTCCTGTGGACTGGTGAGCAGGTTGTTGCTCCTTCCATCTGCCTTTGATGTCCTGTGGACGGGTGAGCAGGTTGTTGCTCCTTCCATCTGCCTTTGATGTCCTGTGGACTGCTGAGCAGGTTGTTGTTCCTTCCATCTGCCTTTGATGTCCTGTGGACTGGTGAGCAGGTTGTTGCTCCTTCCATCTGCCTTTGATGTCCTGTGGACTGGTGAGCAGGTTGTTGCTCCTTCCATCTGCCTTTGATCTCCTGTGGACTGGTGAGCAGGTTGTTGCTCCTTCCATCTGCCTTTGATGTCCTGTGGACTGGTGAGCAGGTTGTTGCTCCTTCCATCTGCCTTTGATGTCCTTTGGACTGGTGAGCAGATTGTTGCTCCTTCCATCTGCCTTTGATGTCCTGTGAACTGGTGAGCAGGTTGTTGCTCCTTCCATCTGCCTTTGATGTCCTGTGGACGGGTGAGCAGGTTGTTGCTCCTTCCATCTGCCTTTGATGTCCTGTGGACTGGTGAGCAGGTTGTTGCTCCTTTCATCTGCCTTTGATGTCCTGTGGACTGGTGAGCAGGTTGTTGCTCCTTCCATCTGCCTTTGATGTCCTGTGGACTGCTGAGCAGGTTGTTGCTCTTTCCATCTGCCTTTGATGTCCTGTGGACGGGTGAGCAGGTTGTTGCTCCTTCCATCTGCCTTTGATGTCCTGTGGACTGGTGAGCAGGTTTTTGCTCCTTCCATCTGCCTTTGATGTCCTGTGGACGGGTGAGCAGGTTGTTGCTCCTTCCATCTGCCTTTGATGTCCTGTGGACGGGTGAGCAGGTTGTTGCTCCTTCCATCTGCCTTTGATGTCCTGTGGACTGGTGAGCAGGTTGTTGCTCCTTCCTTCTGCCTTTGATGTCCTGTGGACTGCTGAGCAGGTTGTTGTTCCTTCCATCTGCCTTTGATGTCCTGTGGACTGGTGAGCAGGTTGTTGCTCCTTCCATCTGCCTTTGATGTCCTGTGGACTGGTGAGCAGGTTGTTGCTCCTTCCATCTGCCTTTGATGCCCTGTGGACGGGTGAGCAGGTTGTTGCTCCTTCCATCTGCCTTTGATGTCCTGTGGACTGCTGAGCAGGTTGTTGTTCCTTCCATCTGCCTTTGATGTCCTGTGGACTGGTGAGCAGGTTGTTGCTCCTTCCATCTGCCTTTGATGTCCTGTGGACTGGTGAGCAGGTTGTTGCTCCTTCCATCTGCCTTTGATGTCCTGTGGACTGGTGAGCAGGTTGTTGCTCCTTCCATCTGCCTTTGATGTCCTGTGGACGGGTGAGCAGGTTGTTGCTGGCATCCCTTCTGAAGGGGGTCTGAATATCTTCTTTATCTTTCTGTCTTTGTCTTTCAACCTGACATAGTTTCTTTGTGCCATCTATTGTCACTTTCTAGAGCTGGTAGAGTGCCTCTGATGCTTTATTCTTTGCTATTGCAACTCTTTTCTTAGTCTGTCTGTTAGCCAACCAGTAGTCCTTCTTAGCCTTGTCCATCTTTTCTATCTTCCACTCTCCTACATTTTTATTTGATGACTTCCTGAAATTCTGCATTCCACCACCAGCTCCTTATGTACTTTATTTCCACACCTGGCTCAGAAGCATATTTGTTTTATTGTCCTCTCTCCTGCTCATACGTTCATAGGTTCATAGGTTGGTACTAGGCTATCAGCCCTAGGGCCTATACAAGCCTAGCCATAACAATTCCCTGGCTATGTCTTCCCACACTATTTACTTCCCTGGACCCCTGTCTAGCAGGGCGACTGACATGATCCCTTGGGTGAATTTCCTTTCTCCCATCCAATTGTCAAGGTTCCTTTTGAAGAGGGCCAAGGAGGTGCTCTGCTTGACATGTATGGGCAGTCTATTCCAGAGTCTGGGGAGTCTCTGGGTCAGAAACCTATCCCTCCAGCATGTTTTGTTTATTGTGATGACAAGGTTTAGATCCCTGGAGCGTGTGGCTCTGAGGGACTGGGATTTTTTAAGTGTAGCATGTCCAACAGCTCTGGGATTGACATGGCCTTGTATGTTAAGCAGAGATCGCCTCTGAGTAGACGATATGCGACAGAGTATAGCTGGAATTTTTTAAGATGGTCAGCATAGGGCATCTGCTTTAGGCCTGTGATTTTTTTAGTGAGGTATTTCTGCGGCCTTTCCAGTTGTTGCAGATATCTTGAGAGGTACATACAAAATGGGGCATTGTATTCTATAATGGGTCTAATGAGGGATGAGTACAGTGGGACAATTACCTCCTTTTTTCTGGATGAAAAGCCCTTAGTGATGAGGTGTGCCACATAGAAGGATTTCCTGACTGTTGTGGTGATGTGGTTATCGAAGGTGAGACCACTGTCCACCTGTGTCCCTAAGTCTCTTATCACACTTTTGGTGTTTAGTGTACTGCCACCTATGTGGTAATTCATGGGTACATGTTTTTTCCCAAAGGGGATAACTATACATTTCTTGGCATTGAGCTTGAGCCCATGGCTCTGCACCAAGCATCTGTGTCTGTAAGGCCCTTTTGTAGAGTATCCACATCATTTGGGGATTCAATAATGGCTCCCAGTTTGCAGTCATCTGTGAACTTTGCTAGCCAGAGTCCCTTAGTGTTGGTCTGTACCTCAGAGAAGTAGATGCCAAACAAGAGCGGTCCCAGGACTGAACCCTGAGGTACTCCACTTGTCACATGTCTGGAGCTGGATTTGGAGTTGGCTATTTTAACAGTGTGGGTTCTGTCAGTAAGCCAGTTGGCAACCCATCGAGTGACAAAGGGATTAATGCCCAGCTTAGTAAGTCTATCTATGATTCCAGACTGAGGGATGGTGTCAAAGGCCTTAGCAAGGTCCAGGTAGGCTGTGTGGACTGCCTTACCCTCATCCACGGCTCTGGAGACTGATTTGAAGAGGTCAATCAGGTTCAGGAGAAAGATCGGCCCTTCACGAACCCAAACTGGGTGAGGTCCAGTGTTTGAAGGTTGCCAATGTCTTTGTTTATAATTTCCATGATAATACGTTCCATGGCCTTGCAGATCAGGCTCGTCAGACTGATGGGGCAGTAGTTCCCAGGATTCAAGGTGGGTCCTCCCTTGTGGAGGGGGATAACTGTAGCTTTGCGCCACTCAGTGGGCATGAAGTCTGAGGTGATGGGGCGGTAGTTCCCAGGATCCAAGGTGGGTCCCCCCTTTTGGAGTGGGATAACTGTAGCTTTGTGCCACTCAGTGGGCACAAAGCCTGAGGTGAGGCTATGATTAAACATGACACTTAGGTGAGGTGCCAGTTCATATTGTAGTTCATGTAGTACACAGCCTGGGATGTCATCTGGTCCCATGGATGCTGTATTCTTAGCTTTGGAGAGTGAGTTTTTTCCTGTGTGGCCGTTATTACCGGAATTTGGCAATCTTCTGGTACTGAGATGGGCCGTTTAGGGGGTGAGAGGGGGGTGAAGTTGGCACTGAATTGATCTGCCGGGATATTGGCAATATCCTTGGGATCAGTATATTTAATGCCATTCTGTTGTAACTCAGAGCAGATCTGAGCATTGCCATTTAGATTCTTGACATAACTATAGATTGCCTTGTGGTTGTCTTTGGAATCTTTGGCAATTTTATTTTCATTTGAGGTGCTGCCATTTTTCTTCAACTCTACTTATTTTCTCTTCTTCCTCAGGTGCTAAAGCCCTGAGTAATCCCTTGAACTGTTGTGTGTTCTCTCCAGTCAGCTTCCAAGCCTTCAGCCTGGACTCTGTTGACCTTAGAGCCTTCTCTGACCACTGCTTGCAACTGACTGTGACAGCCAGTGATTTGTGATGTGGGCTGACTGTTTCACTGGGATGACTTTGCAATCACTGATTCTACTCCAGTGCCCTTTCCTTATTAGGAGGAAGTCTGTTTTACCTGCATGTTGGCCACTCTTGTATTTGATTTTGTGACTGTCTTTCTTTCTGAACCATGTGTTGGCCACCATTAAACCATTTGCCAGACAGAACTGTAGAATGGATTCTTCTTCTTTATTCCTGTTGCCCCACCCATTTGGACTCAGGCAGTCCTCATATCCTGTTCTGTCTGTCCTGATCTGCATTCAAGTCATCAATTATCAATACCAATTCATGTTGTCTTGCTTTGTCTAGTAGGTCCTGCAACTGCTGTCTGAATGCACTCTTTCCTCACTTTTACATAGGCAAAGTTTATGAATAGTGCCCTATCATTAGGCTGGAGTCTGACTGATATCCCTCACTATCTTTTGAAGCCTCTCCCTCACCACAATTCCCACACCATTTCTAGCCTGTCCTTCTCCTGAGTAGTTGACTCTGAATCCTAAGCCAAGTGGCTGGATACATAGGATTTCCAGTGTACTCCTTATCATCATGTTATCCACTTCCAAGTTCTATCCTATCAGTGAACCTACATTGAGTGTAGCAATTCTTAGTTCATGTTTGTCAAGTTGGTTTTGCATCCAGCTTTTGCTCAACAGAGCCGTCCAAGGAAACCAAAGCTGAGAAACTGGACACCAGCCAGCCATTAGCTTATTGACCCAAAGCTGTCTGGCTTTATGGCAGGTACGCACTGGCCAATAGGAGCACGTATACCTATCCTACTGTTAGCATGGATACCTGGCATAGGTTGGAGTAGGCTGGGTCCTCAACCCACTTATCACTGGCAAATACCCATGTCTATTTGGTGACATTAGTCACTAACTGAAGATGTGATTAAATTTCAGCTCACCCCTCATCTTCATGACCCAATCGCACATACTCTGGCACATGCCCACCTTAAAGCATGCTTTGAGCTATTGGCTGCAGTAAAATGCCAAGATCAGGAATAAACCCCAATGGAGGAATCCTTGTATAAAGAAACTATCCAAAAGAAGAAGCTATTAGCATGTGTAAACTTAATACCCAGTCATCAAGATGAGAACTCCAAAACATCAATAAAAAATTTAGAAGCAAAATTGAATCTTTCAAAATAAGTATGAACTGAAAATTGCCATCCATGCTTAAGATAATCACAAAGCTTTCTTTAGCTAAGTCAGAAACTTTAGAACTAATGCACAGTATTGCAAGAAACTAAGACATAACAACAACAAATACTCTTTACTTCAAACATAGCCTATATGTTGGCCATCAAATATAATTTAACTTCACTCCTCCATGCCCCCCAACTCTCCACAACAACATAACTGTTCCCTATGATCACTTCTGAACAACTTCCAAGTGCTGTCTCTCAGATGCCAAAAACACTAGTTCCCTGGGTCCTGCTAATGTGCCAGGTTGCCTTATTTTAAGTACCAGAAACTGTATTGAAGCCATCTACTAAACTTATTTGATCTCAACTTTTCCAATGGATTCACACCAGATGAATGGAAAATTGCTGTTTTCATTCTGTTGCGTAAGGCGGGGGACCTACTATTGACTCTAGGAATTAGAGACCTATACGCCTGTCCAGCAATATCTGAAAAAAGCAATGGAACATATCATTATGAATTATATTTACCAAGGATATAGGCAGTCTACAAGTCCTGGACCCAAACAAGTTTGAGTTTGTTAAAGGTAGATCTTGCATCCTGAACTTGGGCCTTTTTGAGCAGCTCACTGTTGCATTACAGTTACGAAAAATGGTTCACACTGCCTGCTTGGACCTGGCAAAGGACTTTGATACCATTCCCCATTCTAGCATTATTGATAAGCTACTTAAACTAAATTTAAACTGCTATATTGGCTGCTGGATAGCAAACTGGCTTACTAGCACTCTCATTGAAAGGAATAGTTACCAATGGTGTCCCCCAGGGATCAGTCCTTAGACCACTTCTGTTTGGTATTTATTTTTCTCTCTCTCTGATATTATTGGTCGTTTTGGGCCAGTTTCTAGCTTTTTCCAGCCCCCTGGTATAAAACTTTCAGCTTGTACCTACTCAGCACAGACTCCACGTGGGCCAGCAGAGTAATCCAGGCTGCAGAGAGCTGAATAAGCGACTTTTCTTGATACTAAGTATATTTTTTGTTGCTTTCCACATCTGAATACCTAGCAACTGTATTTCGCCTGCCTTTCTGTTACATTGAAGCTGTTTTTACTGCATTTAACTTAATATTGCACTTGGAATCCTTGTTTGTTACTATTTGACTGTATTTGTAGCAAATTCTTCTGTGTAAGCTGTAGTAGCTGATTCATAGCATTTATAAGTGTTTGCTGTACCTGTTTCTGCCTGTTTTGTGAAAAAAGAAAAAAAGAAAAAATATCTCTTGTTTTTCCTGCTTTACTAGTTTAGTCCAGTTTCAGAGTTGCTGATTCCTGGGCTTTGGTTGTAGTTCCTGTGTACTGTTTCCTTGCCTTATTTGGGGAAGGAAGCTACCTTGCTTTCCTGCTTTACTAGTTTAGTCCAGTTTCAGAGTTGCTGATTCCTGGGCTTTGGTTGTAGTTCCTGTGTACTGTTTCCTTGCCTTATTTGGGGAAGGAAGCTACCTTGCTTACCAGTGGGAGTGGGAAGCATTGAGCTGCCTTTGTCCAGTTTTGTGAGGTTTCAGCCAGTAACTAGTAGTTTATTGGTCGTTTTGGGCCAGTTTCTAGCTTTTCCAGCCCCTGGTATAAAGCAGCTAAGCAGCGTTAGCGATTTAGAGCGATTTAGCGGAGCTGCCACTGTTGCACACTAGGGCAGTGCCGGTTAAGCAGGTTTAAACTATTCGGCTACCTAAAGTCCACTCTTCAAATTTTCCCTTAAAACTACCTTCCTCGAACTATACTACTGATCAAATCAGCGTATCCTATAACTAAAAAGGTCAACTCTACTTGACTCCAAGTAGACTATTCTCTATCTATTAAACCTAGCACTTGCTCCTACAGTACTTATTACCTTGATACGGCACTCTTGTCATAGATAGTACCCCAAAAGGCAACCCCCATTTCTCGGTCACCCACGTCCCCGGAATCTTTTTAAAGTTTTCATCTACCCTTCTAGCATGTCGAGGGATCAGTTGCTAGTGTCCTCTCCTGCTCAGCTGGTGAACCTGGGAATATTGAGGCAATGTTTCAATTGCCTCATGTACACAGACAACCCTTTCCTCCTCCCACAAAACACAAATACATGCGAGAGATGCAACTATACGGCCAAACTGGAGGCTGAGCTCTCTCAACATAGGACTGGCAAGACCAGTCAGGAGGAGAAGGTTACCACACACACTATAGACCCAGTCTCACATAGTACCATTACAACCTCAAATCATACACATAAACACACAAAGACATACTCGGAGGCTCTGATCAAAAATCTACCAAAACAGCAGAGGCCACCAAAGCAGGCACCCAAACAACCACCACCTCAGAACACAACACCCGCAACACATAGACCTCACAGTCAGAGTGTCAAACAGTCACAGCCCTTAAGGCCAAACACAATGCCAGACACACTAGTCATTGGTGACTCCATAGTCAGACACACTGATGTCCCGCTCACCAGACTGAGTAAGGAGAAGGTCACAGTAAGCTGCCTGTCGGGCGCTAGAATCCGCCACATAATGCAAGCACTCAGGTCTCTCAACAGCAGGTACAAATATGACTCAGTCATTGTCCACGCTGGTGTAAACGACCTGAGACGTACCTCCTTGGACTACATGAAAAGAGACATTGAGGAGCTCTCTGATTATGTAGCCCAGGCAGGTATGACCCTGACCTTGAGCAGTATCCTACCTTCACCAAGAATGATGCCACAATACAGAGATAAGATGATCAGCTTTAACAATTGGCTTAAACACTGGTGTCATTCAAAGGGGATCCAGTATCTGTCTGCCTGGGATGACATGCTGGACAAGCCACGCTGCTTGAGGGACGGCATGCACCTGTCACCCCTGGGATTCCGGATATTGGCAAAGGCTCTTGCCACCCCCATAGTGCCTTATCTAGGCAAGGCTCAAATTCTAAACCTACCACCCTAGAACACAAAAAGGAAAAACTAAGGGTAATGCTGCTCAATGCCAGAAGTCTAAATCTCAAAATGCACGACTCGAGGCCCTTCTCAGTATGGAGAACATCGATGTCTGTGCTGTGACAGAAACCTGGTTCAAGGCTCCTGAGAGCACCCCAGCTATCAGGTTTTACCTCATATCATGCGTTCCGGCCCCAAAATCCGGACAATACCAAGAAAGGAGGGGGTATCCATATTCATCAAGGACACCCACACCTCAAGACTGGTGGCAACGCACGATGCATCGGAGACCATCCAGGTGCAATTAACCATAGGCAAGACTGCTCTGCAAATTGTAGCATGTTACAGGCCACCCTCACAAACTCAGGAAACTCACATGGCCTTCCTGAAAACACTAGAGGGATAAATGTATCACCAAACACCATCATACTAGGTGACTTCAATTACCCTAATATAGACTGGGAACACTACTCAAGCCCAAACACCCTAGCCCAAAAGTTCCTGGAATTCATAAACTCAAATGCCATGGAACAACTAGTCACCATCCCCACAAGAGGAGATAACATACTTGATCTCATCATCACGAACATGGGAGCACAATGTTCAACACCGAAGTATACCCCTCACTGGTGAGATCAGATCACAAACTAATCTCGCTGGAGGTCCTCATCCCACCCCACCTGAAATAAAAAAGACCACAGTAAAGAACTTCTCAAAAGCCGACTTCACACTTCTAAAGACTAGTGTGGTCTCCTTTCAGGCCCCGAGGCGGAAAACAATACTCAAGCAGCTGAATCACTTACAAACGCCTTCTACCAGCACCTGCAGGACTGCATGGATAAGGCAATCCCAAGCAAAACAAAGACTCTTTGTACCAAAGGCAAGCGTCCAGTCTGGTGGACCCCAGCCATAAACAAACTCTACAACAAAAGGAGGAAGCTACTACAAGATAGAGCAAAATCCTTAAAAGGTAAGACACCCTTGATCACTATAAGTAAAAAACTAAGAGCTCTCATAAAATCATCCAAAGCAAATTTCGAGAGAAAAATAGCTAAAGACTCAAAAGACAATCATAAGGCCTTCTTTAGCTATGTTAGAAACCTAGGAGGAAACTCCCAGATATGCTCAGAACTAGTTCAAAATGATGTGAAGATTACTGATCCTACAGACATTGCCAACATACTGGCTGACAGGTTCAGTGCAAACTTCTCCCCTCCCGAAAAGGAGAGATATCTATACCAAATGAGTGCAGCCCCCCAAACATCTCCAGCCCCCAAGTGAGAACTGCTCTCTCCAAAGCAAAAAACACAGCATCCATGGGACCCGATGGTGTCCCCGGCTGTGTGCTCCACGAACTCAATGAGGAATTAAACCCACAGCTAGGACAGCTGTTTAATCAAAGTCTTACCTCTGGATACATACCCAGGGAGTGGCACACTGCAACTGTGGTCCCACTTCACAAAGGTGGTGCCTCCACAGACCCTGGAAATTACCGGCCCATTAGCTTGACAAGCCTTATCTGCAAAGCCATGGAGAGGATCATAATGGACCTCATAAATAAAGACATAGGAAATTTGCAGACTTTGGATCCAACCCAGTTTGGCTTTGTCAAAGGCAGATCATGCCTTTTAAACTTGGTTGACTTTTTCAAAACAGTCAACAAAGCCATTGATGAGGGAAAGGCAGTCCATACAGCCTACCTCGATCTGGCTAAGGCCTTCGATACAATACCCCACTCGGGTATCATTGAAAAACTCATCAGCTTAAATGTTAACCCATACATCACAAGATGGGTTGCAAACTGGCTGAGTGACAGAACCCACAGGGTCAGAGTTGCTGGCGCCATGTCAGACTCAAAGCCTGTCACAAGTGGTGTCCCACAGGGCTCAGTCCTGGGCCCACTCTTGTTTGGCATCTACTTTTCCGAAGTACAAGCAAACACAGGAGGGTTATGGCTGACAAAGTTTGCAGATGACTGCAAACTGGGCCATAGTAGAAAACACATCTGACACAGATATCCTTCAGAAGGGTCTCACAGAAAGCGGATAACTGGTGCCAGAGCCACGGCCTAAAGTTAAATGCCAAAAAATGCATAGTCATACCCTTCGGGAAAAACAAGGTTACCCCTATCTACCAAATAGGTGGCAATCCACTGAGCACAGAAGAAGTTATCAGGGACCTGGGGACCCAGGTTGATAGTAGTCTGTCATTCGACACCCATGTAGCTAAAGTAGTTAGGAAGTCCTTCTACATTGCCCACCTTATCATGAAGGGATTCTCATCTAGATCAAGGGAGGTCATAGTCTCCCTTTACTCATCACTCATCAGACCAATGATTGAGTACAATGCCCCATTCGAATGTATCTGACCCGACACTTGCAGCAGCTGGAGAGGCCACAAAAGTTCCTCACCAAAAGGATAAAGGGTCTCAAAATCTGTCCTATGCTGCCCGACTGAAAGAACTCCAGCTCTATTCAGTCGCTTATCGCTTGCTCAGAGGTGACCTTTGCCTAACATACAAGGCCATGTCAAACCCAGATTTGATGAATATGCTTCACCTCAAAAAATCTAGATCCATCAGAGCCACAAGGGCGGAGACTTAAACCTCGACACGGCTATTAATAGGACGTGCTGGAGGGATAGATTCATCACCCAAAGACTCCCTATGCTGTGGAACAAAATCCCGGTACATGTGAGGCAGAGCACCTCGCTGGCCTTGTTCAAGAGAAATCTTGACCAATGGATGGGAGATCGCAGATATACCCCAGGAATTACCTCAGTGTCACTGCTCGACAGAGGCACAGCAAAATAATGGGTATAGTTCCCCATACTAAAGGGGTGGCGTAAGCCACAAAACAATGGGCTAGGCTTATAAATGCCCTCGGGCAGATAGCCTAGTATGAACCTATGAACCTATGAACCTATAAAGTTGACACCAGTTACCTGTACCTAACTAAGTTTGAGGAAGACTGTAAACTTAAAAGTGCCATAAACTCCTTACCAAACTTTTGGGATCTTCAGTAAGCCCTAATATGCACTAAGAAATGTTGCCTGGACCTTGGCCTTAAACTAAATTCCAAGAAATGCAGTACTGTGTATTTCAGCAAACAAAGGCACCTGTTCAACTACCTCACAGGGGACACCCCTTTGAAGGCTGACTTATTCACAGGGGACCTGGGAATGTCCATTGATAATGAACTATCTTTTAAACAGCATTCATCCACTGTCATTTCGGTATTTTCTTATCTCTCCAGATGAATTACCAGGGGTATATCTTCAAGGTCCAAGAAAGTTATCTCCCCTCTCTTCTGTCCTTTGTCAGGCCCATAATAGAGAATAATGCCTCATTTGGCATGTACTTGCCCAAGCATATAGCTCAGCTTGAAAGACTATTTCCCCACAACACAATCAAGGGCATGTCTTCCTAGAGCTACATGGATTGCCTTAAATGTGCCTCTGTCTCACTCTCTCTGTCTCTCTCTCTCTTTGTCTTTCCTCTTTCCTATAGACTCTTCAGAGGAAACCACTCTCTGGCCTATACAGCCTCAAAGGGTCCATTCATAAGTGTCCTCTTGTGCATCCACAAAGCAAGTAACATCTTAAACACTTGTTCAAGAGATCTAAATTTCCAGGGAAATAGAAATAGGATCTGCTGACAAGATAAATATCTCTCCCAGAGAATCCCTCGTTCATGGAATAGACTTCCTTTAGATATGAAACCAAGTAGTTCCCTGACCATCTTTAAGTGTAACCTGGTTGAATAAATGGACTATCATAAATGCCCCTGGGTTTGCCTTTCAAGCCCTCACTGAAGTGAGTTTTATCTGATTATTAATTATTCATGTCTGTGGGTGTTCATGATTTGGGTTCTTGTGGCTAGGCTGCAGACATTCCTCCAGATCAGTAGCCTTGTGTTAACATACGAAGCTATGAACATATGAGCAGACATAACATATTCGATTACATTTGTATTCCTTTTGTGTCTGTTTTTTTTTTCTCCATTCCTGTGGTGCAGGCTGTGGCAAGGCAGCTGTTACAGTGCTCTGAACTGACCACTGTCCATAACACTGGATCCTGAGCAGTCCTCAGTCATGCCTCTCTGCTTGTTAATGAAGGGGATCTTGTGGAAGGTGATCTGGAGGGCTCACTGGTGACCTCTGTAGCCACTTCTCAGCAGCTGGTAAGGACTGCAGTAGACAAGCTGTTCTATAACCACACTGGTACCTTGGACTATCTCCTCATGTGCCAGAGAGTTGCACAGCCCTTTATTACCATCCATCTGGCCACCAGAGGTGGAACCTAATCATGGTGTCAACCAAACAGGTGACTGACATCTGTGTGAATTTCCATCTGGGCTGGTCAGGCAGGCCCTCTGCACTGTTTCTGTCTCCATCATTATATGTCTCATCCTCATGTGTTGCTCCCCTCTCTTGGTAAGTCCAGTCCTCTCCATCACTAGTTTTCTGCCCTCTGTTAGTCCATGTCTCTCTGGCATTGGACAACTTAAGCATTATTACCTCCACTGTCAGTCTTTGTCTGCATTTTTTGAAACCCCTGATTCCTTCCCTATTCACTGTATCCTACCTGTGTGTTCACCTGTTACCTTCTCCCTGTTAAAAAAAATGTCATCTATACCTACAAAAAGTACACCCCCCCACTTATCTTCCTTTCTTGTAGTTCTTCTGCTTGGTTGCTCTTTCACGTTTCTAGCAGTATTATCTGCCCTGCAAATGACTTGTCAGTTTACTGTGACACCCTTCTGGGGGCCACCTACAGCTTCCTCATCACAGCTATAGGGAACGTTAATGGACATGTCAACACACACATAGTGCTGGGAATGCCACATGCTTGCTGCTTTCCCCTGAGTCACATGACACCACATAGAGTGGTTGTTTCAGGAGCATGGTTACTGCCATTATCTGTAATGCAAGGTTTTGTTATGCAGCTCTGTCTGCATTATAATTGTGTTGTACTAACATCCATACATGGCTAACCCAAGTTGATCCAAATCCTGCTAAACTCACTGTATTATTTACAGCTATGTGGTAGAGTGTTAATTTTGTTTCTTTATACCTCCTGTAATTAGCAATCTGATAGAATGTATACTACAACAGAAAACATCATCCAGAAACCTTCAAACAGTACTTCAAGAAGTTAAGTTCTAAAATATACAAACTATAATCTACCTAAAGTACTCATAGGTCATAGATAAGTACTAGGTTAGCTGCCTCTGTGGGCCACTTTTAGCCTTGCCAATTTTCCTAAAAGGTGAGAATCAAACTTTGAATTCTGTGTCTGTGAGGTAAACACTTTAAACAGTATACTATTCCCTGCCACCGTCCCCTTATACTCTCTGCCCTCCTTCCTAAAATGGCTTTTTTGAGTGTGATTTCACCTCTCATCAAACCTGAGGTTTTATATATATACACATATCTGCTCTATGATGACATCAGTGCTTAGTAAATGAATACTTTTATATCAGAGATATATCTGTCATTATTCAGATCAAACTCCCATACTAAAATGCAATTTTGGGAGGACTTCACCCTCATTGCTTGTGAACTTACATATGCACTCCAAGGTCACACTAATACTTATTTAAAGAATGCTGTCATATTATAGATATATTTATCCTTAACCATATCAGATATTTTAGATTTTCATAGTTATCCATGTTAAAATGATAATAGTTCACTATTTCAGTTTGGGTGGTATATGGATCTTCCTTTAACAATGCTTTCCTTAGGGCCTGTTTACAAATTTTAGCAGAATTGTCCATTTTTAAATCACCAAAAAATTAGAACAATTGGGGGGATTCAATAAACCCTACACAGTCATTTCCACCATGTGCGCATAGAGCCATGATGTGCACACAGCTGGAGCAAGTATTAGATTCAGTAAGTGCAGTGTAGAGGTGCGCACCCTTGTGCAGATAACGTAACCGCTGTGACATGCTAATTACAGCATAAGCAGTTGAATTGCATGCTAATCAACCAATCCAACATAGTGGAGCTATTCAACAAGTTATAAAGCATATGTGTAGATTCTGTGCTGGTTTTCCCTGCAAATTCCAGAACGTTTGGAATACAGCGATGGAAAGGAGTCTAGATGGACAGAATGCTAGGTGCTGTTGCTGCTTTACAGCATTTGTATGTGCTACAGGCTGAAGCCACTGCTGCTGCTGCTAATAGACCACGGCTAAGAAGGAGAAGAGTTTTTAGGCACAATTCAGCGTTTCACAACCTACATGATATGGAAATTATAGAGCAGTACAGGGTGGACAGGGACACACTACAGGAACTTTGTGACCTTTGCTATCCTCAACTCAGAGCCAGAGACAAGTGAGGGGAACCCATCCCAGTGGAAACAAAGGCATGTGTAGCACTTAGAATCTTAGCTACAGGTATCGTTCAGAGAAAAACAGGGGACATGCTGGGGGTGTCACTGGCATCAGCATCCAGGATGCTCCACAAATTCCTGAATGCTACACTCCAACAAGCCAGTGACAACATATATTTTACCCATAGTTCTGAAGAGTGGACCAGAAATATGCAGAAGTTCTAGCATGTAGCACATTACCCTGAAGTAGTGGGTGCCATAGATTGCACTCATATAGAAATGAAGGCACCACCTGGGGAACAGGGTAGGCTCTACATAAACAAAAAGGGCTACCAATCTATCAACTGCCAAGTTGTGTGTATGCCAAGGGAATCATTTGGAATGTGTGTGCTGGCAACCCTGCCATTTACCATGACTCACATATCTGGCACACCTCCGAACTGTACCAAATATTTGCTGGGGGGGGGGGGTATTGGTGGATACAAGCTATGCGCTAGAACTACGGCTGAAGACACCCATCAGAAATGCACACACACACACACACACACACACACACACACACACACACACACACACACACACACACACACACACACACACAAACCGAAGAACACCATAATGAGGCGCACGCTCAAACCAGAAATTTCACAGAGTGTGTGCTTGGGCTGCTGAAGTCACAGTTCCAGTGCCTAGATACATCTGGGGAAGCCCTGCAGTACAGTCCATGTACATGTACAGAAATATTCACAGTATGTGCCATGCTGCACAACATCATCCTGAGAAAACAGCTTCCGCAAGATCAGCTAGAGGAAGGGGCACACATCCCACCACCAATGCCAAGGTCACCACAGCCACAGGCAGATGAGGAGTCAGAGGGGGAATCATCAGCTGCTGTGGGTGTAGGCAGATGTTGGCATGCTCAGTATGCCCTTGTATGGGCTAAGAGACAGTGCATGGCTGACTAACTCACCACCTAGGTGCCTAGAACCTTCCTACTACTCACATACATACATATAGTAACACTGATGCCAGGCAACTCACACAACCTTTACCTCCCAATGTATTGGCTGTGTACTGCTTGCATCAGACAGAGTCAGCCCTGAACTAAACTTGTGGCAACTGCTGCATTTACAAGGTAAGTCCTGAACCTGGAGTGTATTGTTTAATAATATGAAAGTGTGGCATATCCTTGTATTTCACTACTTGGTCTGGTAAGCAAATAAAAGGTGGAAAATTTGTACAGAAATGACATTGACATGTGACAGCAGAGACTTATTTGACATATATGTATCCATTAATAAGTCGTAGGTCTCAGGCATCAAAGATCCACACAGTCATACCTCTTCAAAAGTACTGATGATCACCACATGCCTTCAGTTTAGCATCATACTTTTGTACTAGAAAATCATTAAAGAAAGAAGTTAGAAAGTAATGATAAACATTGCAGTTTCTGACTTCACAGCCCTCACAAGATCATTTACTATAAAGTTAGGAATTTTGATGGAATCAACTCTCTGACTTTCCCAGGCCAATATAAGTGAAAGGTACAATTACCAGTTCAACACCTCAAACGCAGATATACTAAGCACTAAGTTAGCTATGTTAGAACATCAGACACAAAACTGATGTTGCCCTGAATCCTAAAGACAGAAAACAGGAGTATGGCACAGTTATCGTCACTTGCACAGGGTTTTATGTGGGTGGAGGGCAGGACTTCTAGGCTGACACAAAAGGTCAATGAGTGTGTGTGAGTAAAAAAAAAAAGAACAGGCAGATATTTGGATAAACCAACAAATGGCCAGTGAGATAAAATAAGTAACTGTAGTGTGTGTGTCAGTGTATCTGTAGGGGTCCTACAGGTGAAATTGGTGTGTGGATGACTGCATGAACACAGCCAAGCTCTGTGCTGGCTCTACATCTTGGTATGTCAGACAGATATGAACCATGCATGATAGAGGTAGCAGTTCATCTTTGTTGTCCCCAACCATGAGAACTGGTTCTGCCATGAGTTGCATTGGCACATCAGTGCCCATGGTCAGATGCACTGCTACTACCTGGACAGCACACTCACTGATAGAGCAGTGGAAGTACTGCCACTATGGGAGCATAATCGGGCACGACCACATTGGCTAACAGCAGATGATGTGGCTGACCTATGCCCACAAGGATGCCATTCCTCCCAGCAGATGTTTCATCACAGACAATGCTCATTCTATGACAGACACCCCTTGGTCCATCACAGACAGCCCTCATTCCAATGTGTCATTCATCTGATCCATTGAATCGGCAACATGGTGGAGGCAGTCATGCATGTCAGACTGTGCTACATCTACAACCCTGTCCATTTGTCTGGAGCACCTATGGGAATGCGCCCATGCCTCCATGATGGCCCTAAACATAGACTGAGTGGTAGGGGAAGGGATACCTGCATCAGGTGGAAGAAGGACAGCAGACCCCTCCGTGTACCGCTATGAACCTTCCTGCATGGCACTTTGCCTACACTGTGGCTATGGCTAGTGTCAACAGGCACTGAAACTACAGTAGCCACATGTCCCTGATCAAAGACATTGCCCTCCACCTGTCCAGTATCAATGGGCTCATTGGAATGGGTAGGCACAGGCTTACTGACTGAGCCAATGGCATTGCATGGGATGGCTGTATATCAACCGCAGTGTCAGATTCAACCTCTGCACCCACTGACTGTGCCTCAGTTTCACCACCATCATCATCAGAGTCTGCTGATATGCCGACATCAGATGGCAGAGGACCCACAGTCCCACTGTCATGATCACCTGTGATAAAAAGCAACAAACACAGGAAATAAATGAATATCTGCACTACTATAGTCCAATATACGCTAACAAAGTAATAGTGCTGCCACTATTACAGACAGTACAGCAATACACACAACAGGTGACATCAACAGCACACACTAAATATTTCTTCAAATTGTTCAACAGTGCTGACATAAAAATGTTTGGCTTACCATCTGCAGATGACATACTGCTCTGCAATCCAGACAGTCCTGGAAGAAGTTAAGCAAGAGGTAAGGGCAACATAATCACGATTAACAGTAACACAAGGAGTCCTAATTTTATCACTTTATATGTCCATTAACTGCACTTTCAATAAGAATGTGGCTGACAACTTCAGCCTAAGCTAATAAGTGTAGCAATCTTCAATTCCCCCCAAAAAACACGTGACACAGAAGTAGTTTATTGACTTCAGTTGTTTTACTATGGAACAGTCTTCAACTATTGAGATACCAAAGCCTACCTGGAACTCCTCCTGGGATGTGCTTGCTGTTGCTGAAACTGTTGCTCTGACATCTAGCACATGCTGTACTGCACTCTCCTAAGAGCTATCTGGATCCCGGATATTGGCCAAGCACTCTTCATTGGGTGTTAGTGGTGGTTTCCTAGCAGGCCCTCCTCCAGTAACCATCTGGTCTCGGCCCACTACAGCCGATCTCCTCTATGCAGATGTGATCATGTCAGTGGCCCTGTGGCATACCTGCTTGTATATCCTGCCATGGCCACCCACAGCATTCACATTATCAACTATCTAGTGCCATATGTGCATCCTATATGCCATGCATCCTGGTCGCCTTTCAGGGAGAAAAACATTACATTGCCTAAAGGGACCCAAAATCACCTGGGTCTCAGCATTGGTGAAAGGGGTTTACAAGGACTGACACACCTGAGTGGCCTTCTCCCAGGTGCCCTAAACAAGAACAGTAAAATAATACACATAAGTATCACATGACTACAAAATAACTATTCCCAGATAAAGCAGAAAAGGTAGCCAGTCAGTATTACCCTCTGGAGAAACACAAAACAGTCCAGAGATGTGAAATAGTAACAACAGGGAGGATGCAAAACCCGGAGAGGAACAAGAGCAATGTATCCTTGTTTGCGCCAGAACATTCACTCACGTTTGTCACCCCCAGAAGAAAAATGAAAATGACACATTTTGCTAACAAATCATCTTTGAAATGCTAAAAATGCTATCAGTTGAACTGTCCCTAAAACATTTGTACATAGTTTCACACAGCATTCCATTTTCATGTATTGACAATCATGCATACCATTATGTATACTTCGGAAATGGCCGGACACACATGACCATGCCATCAGTACACTTCCAACTAATGCATACAGATAAAAGTGTAAAAATATTTTCTTCAAATTTTTGTTAACTACATCCAAGCATATGCAGTATGTGGCTGATCAAATGGAAGTATACCTTCTGAAGTGCAGTACTACTCTGTACAGATATATCCTGAAGAAATATGGTGAAGATGCAAGTGGGTGTGAACGCATTAGAACTGCTGAATCCCAAATACTTGGATCCGTGTAGGACATGTAAATATAGTGCAGGCACTCCCTCAGTGTTTGGTTTTAATGGACTGCATCTGTGAATGATTAGTGGCTGAGAGAAGGATAACATAACAACAATGCAGGCTGGCTTACATCTAGTGGGTTTGCCAGGCTAGATCTACAAAGTGTTAGATGTAAGATTGGAAATGTAAGTAAGCAGCACACAGTTCACAGACTGTGCTCAGTAACATCCAACCTGAATTTCATTTGTTAGCAACTGCATATTGTATTATTGCCATTTAATATCCTCACACATTTTAAGGCAAATGATATATAATGGCGTACACACTGCATGTCTCAGATACTGGTCAGATAAAAGAAGAATGGCCAGCAAACACAGAAATGTAAGACAGAGCTATATATTTGCAAGAAGTAAATATGAGAGGTTGTGTGATCACTAGGTGCAGGCATGGCCAAGATGTCAGAGTGAGTGCAGCAGTTTTTTGTTGCTCTGTCTATAAGTTTTATTTCTGACAGAATTTATTTGGAATTTTTTGAAATACATTGGGAAAAACTACCTACAATTATTCTTTTTATTGCTGTGGATTACCTGAGGAAGAAAAAGTAACAATTTTCAGTGATTTTTCTCAAAATTCCTGTCAGAATATTAGCAGCTGTATACAGATACTTGAAATATGAGTCATTCAAAGTCATCAGCTCAAGACAGCTCTATGAAAAAAGAACTGCAGACCATAATTACAAGTATACAGGACCTTTCTACTAAAATGGACAATCTAGAAAACATTATGGAAAATATGAAAAAAGAGAGTAAAAAGCAAATTCAAGATATAAAGGAAATTATTTCAAAGCACTCAGATCAAATAACCAACATAGAAGAAACTCTAAATGACATAGATGGAAGACAGATAGAGAATGACACTCAAATACATTATAAATATAAAATATATAAAATAAAAATATAAAATATAAAATACATTTCTTATTGAAGCAAAACAACTTATTAACTGAGAAAGTGGAAGATTTGGAGTCAAGATCAAGGAGGAACAACATTAGAATTTATGGAGTTCCTGAAAAGACAGAGGGAAGTAATATGATTCTTTTCCTGAATAATTGGTTGCCTAAAGTGCTAAACCTCCCGGAGTCACTTTCTTACGGAATTGAAAGGGCTCATAGGTCTTTATGAAATCCTTCTGTATCAAAAAATCCAACTTAGCAAGATCCATCATAGTTAAGTTTTTGTCAACACAGGATAAAGATCTGGTGTTAAAAAGTGCCTGGATGAAGAGCCCCATTCAAGAAAATGGAAGCGTTATTAGATTTGATAATGACTATACATCTGTGACAATAACAAAAAGGAAAGCTTGTATTCCCCTCATTAAAGACCTTAAGAAAGCTGAAATAAAAGCTCAAATACTCTTCCCTGCTAGATTAAAAGTCACATTTCCAGATGGTCAGAAAATCTTTAATAATATTGAAGAAGCAACAGAATTTGTCAAAAAACACAACTTACTAGACAAAATTGAAGATATGGAACTTTCTACTCCAAGCCTAAAGAGGCAAGCTACTAATGGCAAAATAACAGCAAGTGATAAGTCCACAAAAAAACTTAAAGGGAAGTAAAGCATAAGTTTCTAATTTCTAGAGGTTATTCTCCCTTGGAATAGGACAAATAGTGCAGATATGAGGTAAGATTTTAAAATAAATATTTAGAACTATATATAACTAATTCTTCTTCCTCTTTTTATAGTAATTGCTCTTATTATTATATAGGTAATTACTTTCTGCCATTTCTCCTTCCTCTGCTATGAGGTTTTTATTCCCTATATAGATTATAATATAAATAAAAACAAATGGCTTATAAGCACATAAGATCTTGTTATAATCTTACAAGATTGTGATTTAATGTCTATTTTAAATTAGTGGTGTGCTGAGTGCTGTTAGAATAATAGTAAGCTTCCATTTAGAAATAGTTTATGTGTCTTTGTTCTGTAACCTTATTGCATTAAATAGCATCGCAGTAGCTTTAAATGCTGGAACGGGGATTGTGGACACCTATAAAGTCTGGCAGGAAGCTTTGTGGGCTTTAGATTGATTAAATTTTCTTTGTATGTATTAAAGTAATTATGATGAATGTTTTGGGGAGAGAGAGCGCTTTCTAGAGAAGTGCTGTCTGTGGTTTTAAAAAAAAATAGATTAATAGCTGCATAGTGCTACCCTGTTTAACCGGTGTTTTCTATTTTACATGCTTTTTTGCAACTCACGAGTGCACGAAAGCTAGAAAAGCCAAAAATAACTGAAAAATGTCATACCTGCCTTGTGTATGCAGTTCATTTTTGAATACAAAGCTTCAAGAGAACTAAATCACGTGCTATTCATTGATCCATGGTTTTGAGAATGGCGCTCTTTGTAAAAACTTCTAGTGATGATGTAATTGTTCTCTGAGCCCCGGTCGCACATAAGAAATAACTGCGACAGGCGATAAGGATGCAGCAAGGAAGTTTTGCAGCTGAGACATTTAAAATAATCTTCAAAGTAGTTCTTTGTAAGTTTATAATTTCCTAACAAAGTGAATGTTTACTAGTTCTTCTTGATGCCGGAGACTAGATTTAATAACATATATGCTGGAAACTGTTGTAGTTGCAGTTTAATTCAGTAATCTAGGCACAACTATCACTCATTGCTTCCTAGCATTGTTTTAAATTGTTTTGTTTTCTAAACTTATTGACAGTGTGATATACATGTTTAGTTATAAGGTGAACTCTGGTTAATTGTATGTAGAAATAAAATAACTTACCAACGAAGAGCAAATTACACATGAAGAGAAAATTAACATTTCTCTATACATAACACAGACACTTTAGCTATAATGCAGCTTGACTAGATATTTAATGTAAGGTAAATACAGCTGACTGAAGGAAAACTTGGAAAACATTGAAATAGAGCATTCCTTTATAAGTTACAGATAGTTTTTAAAAAAGGGGAAGGTGTAATATTGTTGCATGTTAATAAGCCGAGGTAAATACAGTTATCTGATATATAAACATCTAAATGTTTTAAATAAAAAAGAAACTGCAAAGAGAACATTATTGATATTTCTCCATAAGTCACTTTTGGAGAACCATACTTGAGAGTTCCTTCACATATGTGTTATATATCTCATCTCCTTCACATATGTGTTATATATCTCATCTCCTTCACATATGTGTTATATATCTCATCTCCTTCACATATGTGTTATATACCTCATCCCCAAGAATCCTAGTTTAAACATATCTCTTTTCATGTGAGCACTGATACATTAGGAATGTTATTTGGATAATAGGAAATTGCTTATTATTTTTAAGGACACTGCACATTCAGGCATTCCTAAAATATAGAAGGATGCGGTAAAGTAAGTTGATTGCATAGCTCACATAGTACTAATAATGGATTTTAAGCAAATACATAATATAAGAGTAAGTGTTGAATAAACAAAAATAAAAAGCTGCTTTGGGAATAACACATATCCAGTTACTTTAAAAACAGCAAACACTTGTACTATCTGATCATTATATTAAAGATGTCATCATATAATTAATAACTAATATAAGCAATGTTGATTTGTTCTCTTCTAATAGTAGTGATATTGACAACAATGAGGACTTGAATGAATACACTTCTGAAACAGCAATATTAGAAAGTTGTATAAATGGCTTATTATTGGAACAAAAGGGGATACATGAAATGGAGAAGGGTGTTTGAATAAAGTATGTTTACTACATTTAAATAAGCTTAAAATGCTCATAATAGTTTAATATTACAGATTTCAAAATATTGGTCATACTTTGCTTAGACCATACATATATAGCCCATAAACAAAATGTATAGAAGGAATAGTTGAGAGGAGAACGGGTGATAGAAGAAGAATGGAGAGTGCCTCTATGCCTTAAATATGTAAATTTATATTTAATATGCAGTATCATTTCAAATCATATAATTAAACTGGATCTACACTCTTTATTCATAGTTTAATTAATCTGTATTAGGAAAATAATATCTTTTTTTTTCAACTTAACGAAAGACTCTGATTTCTTATATTGCTTTTGAAGTCAAGCTTACATATGCTGGTTTATGAGAGCATAATCCTGTTACTCTAACATAGAGATGTTTGTCAAACATGAATATTTATTGCATGACTATTTTATTTGTAATTTGTAAAATACTTAATATTCAAACATATGTCTTGAGATGTTTTGTGCTTCAATAACTAAACATAATGTTATATAATATTGAATAAGTTTAACTGTATACCTAATTATTAGTGGGCAGAAGCAGCAATATAAAGATTGAGTGGTTGTAGGACTGTTAGTGGTGGTGGCTAAGGTGATGCTTTCATCAAGCCAGGAAATTAGGTTTCTATATTTAGTTTTGTATATAGTTATATATGTTATGGTTTTCTTATTCATTTCTATTTACCTGCTCATAACTAAATTCAATAGATATATCTGTATCATTCTAAATGTTCTCTTATAAATGCATGTCTTTAAATGTCAATGGCTTTAATAATCCTATCAAAAGAGGGAGTATAGTTAGATATGGGAATCTGAATAAAGTAGATATAGTTTTTTTACAGGAAATGCATATTGTTGGCAGGGATATAGATAAATTATCTTTTAATGGTGATATGGTCCTTGTAGAATCCCACTATCAAACCAAGAGAAGAGGCACGTTGATATTATGGAGAAAAACATTACCAACATTACCAATGCCTAAAGTCATCGATACTTACTCATTACCAATGCCTAAAGTCATTGATACTTACTCAGTCAAGAATGGCATGTTATGCCTGGCAGTTCTGGAGATAAACAAAAGATATGTAACTCTTGTAAATTCTTACTGGATACCTGGTTTTGGAGCGGTTACAGCAAGGGATCATTTAGAGTTAATAATTTCCAAATCCAGAGGAGAAATAATACATGCAGGAGACTTCAATTGCCTTCTCACTGAAAAAGATACTACTAAAGACGATAAATTTAGAATATCCCCTGCAGCTAAAAAGTTAAAGAATTTTATTAATCCATTATGTCTTAGGGATATATATGATTTAAAAGAAATACACTCGTTAGAATACACCCATTATTCATATAGGTATGGTACACAAACAACAATTGATAAAGTACTAGTTACTAGCAATATATTTTCTAAGGTAAGGAAGTGTTAATTAGTTCATGCCCATTGTCAGATCATAATGCCTTATTTTTTAAGGTCAATATCATGCCTAAAGACTTAATAACGTGGCAAAGGTTACCTGCCTACGTTACCGCACTTAATGGATTTAAAGAGTGGCTTCTTGGTGAAATAAAATCATTTCTAGACATCAACGATAATAATGAAACTTCAAAGGTTATACTTTGGGATTCACTAAAATCTTATTTATATGGTAAGATCAAAAATTGGTATCTAAACAAGAGAAAACAATGAATTAATACAATTAAGCACTAAGGACATAAAAACTAATTCTGAACTTAAAACATTAAATACTAGATCTGCAGGATTTGAATTTTTCTAGATTTATTGCCACTTTATGATTTACAAAATTCAATCTTATTCAGTGAACCCCAAAAATGGACATAGGTTGGCAGTCAAAGCAAAAAATTTAGCTAGACTAAGTCATATAAAAGAAATTACTGATAATACAGGAGTTAAAACAAGACATGTAACGGAACACAAAGAAATTCTGGAGGTCTTCAGAGTGTATTATGAGAAGGTAAATAATACTAATAGCATCTCTGCAGACAATATGCTTAAGTGCAATTTTTTTAATGAAAATATCAACAAAAGAGTAACAAAGGAACAAAATTCTAATTTGCTCAAACCAATAACATTAAAAGAAATTAAAGAATGCATTTGTAATCTTAAAAACAATAAGGCACCTGGATTAGATGGGATTATATGAGAAATATATAAGTTGTTTCCAGAGGACACCTTAAAGACTTTAGAGGCAGCTTTTGAAGAATTTACGAAAAATAAAAATATCTTTCCTTCATGGAAGTATGCTATAATATCTCCCATTCTAAAGCAAGATAAAGACCCTAAATTAGTATCATCATATCGACCTATATCTCTGCTAAATGTAGATTATAACATTTTTACCTCCATACTTATTAAAAGATTGAATCAATTCATCCCCAAAATAATAGCAGATGACCAAACAGGTTTTATTTTGAATAGGAAAGTTCAGGACAATGTCATCAGACTTTTAACCTTAATAGATGCTGCAAATAAAAAGAAAAAAGAACTATCAATTATTAGTTTAGATATAGAGAAGGCATTTGATTCTTTATCTTGGTCATACCTATTTAAAGTCTTGGAAACATTCAATTTCTCCACAGATTTCACAGAACTAATAAATAGCTTATATAAAAACTCTTTGTTGTATATTAAAATTGGGGCCTTTTTATCTAACAAAATTCAAATACTAAAAGGAACTAAGCAAGGTTGTCCTCTGTCACCTTTGTTATTTGCATTGTCAGTAGAACTGTTTGCAAATTACATAAGAAATAATAACAACATAAATAGCTTTATTGTTAATTCAAATTATGCTTCTAAAATACAATTATTTGCTGAAGATATAATATTAACCATAGGAAATTTAGATTCCTCAATAAGACATATTACAGCAGCTATAGGACATTTTGAGAAACTTTCAGGTTTAAAATTCAACAGCAATAAATCTGAAACATTATTAGTAAATAAAAAAGTAAGCTCTGAGTGGAGAAAACATAGTAATTTTAGTTGGGGGAATGACACTCTTAAATATCTAGGTATATATATAAAACCTAATTGGAAATAAATTATACAAGTCATTTATAGAAATTTGTTAGGTATAATCAAAGAATATATAAACAAATGGAATAAGATGTTCTTTACTTTTGAAGAAAAGTTAACATTAATAAAAATGTGTATTCTTCCAAAAAGTTTGTTCCTTATTCAAACCATAATTATTAGCCCTCAAAAAAAAAAAAAAATAAAACAGCTCAATTCACTTCTAATTAAGTTTTTATGGTTCCCACAAAAAACAAGAATAAAGTATGACTGGCACAATAGGGATTGGGAAAAAGGTGGAATTGCATTTCCAAACTTAGAACTCTATGCTGAATCAGTTATAATTCATATCATAAGCAAGTGGTTAAGTAACACGTATACTTCAAGCTGGAAAAATTTACACATGAATATTCTACTATCTAATGCTGATGAAGCAATAAACAATGAAATTTTTACTGAAAATAACAAAGTTTTTTTAGTAGTAAAGGACTCAGTATATAAAGAAAATAAACATGAGAAGTTACCACATTGTGTTAGCTATATACTAAACAAGTTTAGGAAAATTATAACCAGAAACTGCATAACAAGATATTTTTCTATATTAATGTTCTCAATAGCACACACAAAGAATTGTCTAGACTCTTTTAATATGACTAAAATAATGGAAATGAAAGGCAATGGACTAAATTACTGGCATCAGTTCCTAAGTACAAATAATATTCATGACACTACAAGCCTTTTAGCAAGGTATAACACAAATCAAGATAATTGGTTAAATATTCAAATTTTCAGGGAACATCTAATAAAGGAATTTAAAACGAGCCAAATGACTAATATTTTATTACAGCCTAAAATAATCTTTCTTTTATGTGAATTAAATACATCACAATTTAACATGGGGTTCTCTTTATCTAAGATTTACAAGACATTAAGAGCTGACTTAAAACAGCCTGAAGACTCTTTATGGAGTTATATAGAAAGTATGAACAGATTTAATTTTTCTGAAAATGATAAATTATTAACACTCAGGTCAATCAATCATACAACATCATCTCCATATTGGAAAATATTTACATGGAAGTTTTTACACAGGAGTTTCTTTACCCCACAGAGAATTGCTATAATGTCAAATAAAACTAGTCATAATTGTTGGAGATGTGATGAGAGTTTCTGTGCTGATTGGGTACACCTGTTCCTTGAATGAGAGTGATTGTCCCATTTTGGCAGAAATTTAGAGATTTTATGAAGGCATTGTGGACTGACAAGTGTATAATAACAGATACACTTTTGTTGTTTAATTCTCCAATGCCAGATTGTATACCAAAGTCACAAGTGCATCTTCTCTGGTCTCTTTTGGCAATAGCAAGAAAAGTCATCACTTCAAACTGGAAAACCAAAACAATTGTATCCTTTGCTGAATTTACATTATTGGCTAAAACAGTATGTAATAGAGAACTTTCAACTCTTGCTTCTCGAACGACAAGAATGACACATAGGAAGTTATCCTGGATGAAACTAAAAAAGTTATTAGATAAAATGTAATGATTTCAAACAGAGTAGTCTAATGTTATGAGCATTGTTTGTATATAGTTTTAATATTTAGTGTTATGTTTATGTATAATTACCTGCATGATGTAAGAAGTTCATGATTTATGAAAATTAATAAAAAGAAACTTTTAAAAAAATAAGTGTACAAACGACTCTTGTATTGTTTGATATCACTGTAGATGCTGGTTGTGTGCAGACTGAGTTCAGTTCTTTGCTGCAAAGCCGTTTGTGTGACAAAGAGGAATAAGGCGCCTATCCTGTGTTCTGAAGATTCACTACAGTAAGAGTTCAAATCCAGATCTATGTATATATTTCTGATATATCTGATGTAAGCCAAAATTTGCTTGTGTGTATGCATACATTGATTTTCCTGATTTCAACTACTTGACCCTTTTCTTCTTTTTCTCTTTTTCTGTCTCTGTTTTGTCTCATTATTTTTGGGGGAGGGCAGTATTTGCATAATGTGGCACTTATAGCAGTCATGGGAATGGAAGAGATGAATGCTGGGTTTGGCTGTGCTTATCTTGTTTGCACAAAGCACTGCAGTGTGCAAACTGGACAACTGGACCACCCAGGAAGCAGACAGGACCCAGACAGCTGAAAATAGAAACCAGAGTTGTTCAATTAATGCTATTGGGCATTGCTCAAACCTGCTAAGTGGCATTGTACAGTGGTTAACGAGGAGACCTTAAGAATGATTAGTAAAATAGAGATTGTCAACTACTCCTGTGACAACAGGTGGAATTGTAGGGCTGGAGTACAGATGCTCCTGGGTTCTAGTACAGGGTGTGCAACCTTCTTTCACTGTTGTGACATTGTTGTTAATAGCAATGAACTGAAAGATAGACAAATGTCATTTCAACCTGCTTGTGGCAACAGGTGTAAGCACAAGACTGCCATGTGCATGGTCTTGGTTTCGAATACAAGGTATTCTATACAGTTTTACTGTTGTTCCACTTCCCATTATAGTCACTCTCACATATAACATTTGAGACAGTGAAGCTGATATTAATTATATGTATGAGGGATGAGACAGTAATATTGTGTCAGTTATTTATTTATTTATCTATGTATTATCGCATTCATTATCAGATGTATGACTGTGAGTATAATGTGTACTATATTCCTGTAAGTATAATTCTGCTACCTAGACTGTCATGACCTTCATATTTGCCTAACACACATACACAACTGCCTGTATATCCAGTAACCTTGGAATTCTAATTGCAATGATGTAATGCCTCATTGCTGCTTTCCGCTTACCATCACACAAATGTATTACTTTTGGGTGAGCACTGCCGAGCAATGCATTTGTAGCATGGTAAGCGGAGAACAACAGTTTCAAACAGTGTGTACACTACCAGTAAATACAATAACTGGAAGTGGCAGGAAAGCATCAGTCTCCATTGCTCTACATCTGTGGCAGACATGGCAGGCATTTGTGGGGAAGATGCCAGGTGTAGGGCACAGAGGTGGGGTGTACAGGAGTCCAAGATTTTTATTGGACTCCTAGTTAAGAGCCACAGTGACTTCCTTCTGCAGGGGGACTATTCTGACTCACAGTATAAGTTGAAGGCTTGGGATAGTTTAGCCCAGGCTGTATCCATTGCCACCAGTATCCCACACACTGGAGAGCAATGTAGGCATCACTATAGTGACCTATGGAGGAGGAAGAAGGATACCCTCAACTGTTGGATTGAGGAATTTAGGACTGGGGGCATTCCATACCTGTGTAAGTATCATCTACAGAGAGTGCTTGTAAGACTTAGAAAGCTGAACATAGGCAAGACTGGTGTTCATAATGGTCTTCTGTTCAGTTTTTTCCACAGCTGCCAGTGACCATGAGTGCAATGTCCGAACCCATGGGGCCAGATTGGCGAGGATAAAGGAAGCAGATGATACGTATGCAGCAGAAGAGTAGTGTTGTTGTAGTATTAAAAGTTAAAGATAGCTGTTTTTGGCAAGTTATACAGTTACATCAAACTGAACATGCATATCTCAACTGTAAAAGCAAATATGCATGCATTAGTCTACAGCACAAACCAGGAGTACAATATTAGACTTTAGTCAGAGATTGTGGGTTCAAATACCACACTTCTCAACTGTAGAATAATATTAATTCTTCATTATTTTTTAAATTAAATTAAAACCTCTATACTAGTGGCACAAATGCCCTGCTGTAAACTGCAATCAGTATTATTGGAAGTTGAGTAATCTCCGTGGTATCCCCGAAGTCTCAAAACAACCCACTAAAGTGTAGTGGGTCCAAAAACAAAACAGTTTAAGAAACTTCTCTGAGTGGAAGATTTTCAGTCCATATATTTCTAGTTAATCACTGTATATTAATCAGATCAGACAATAGTAGTAGAGGTAGCGAATGTAAACTTGTCTTAAGTCAAAACAAAACAAAACAAAAAGTAATAATAGAAAATATATAATTGTACAGCATTACAAAGTACTTGAAAGTAATCCAAGCAAGGCAGGCAGTCTGTTTCCAGTCGAAAATCCTTTATTAAGTACACAGACCGTACTTAATAATCATGGCATGTCATTCAGAAACTGATAGACTTTATGCTCTTCAGAGAGTTCATGCTACTGTACAGTCTATTATTCAAACAACTTTCTAAGTCTGAAGAGCAGTATTAAAAATCTGTCCCTACTTTTGGCTCTGTGTCCCCCCATTATTTATGGCTTTGTCCAGATTTCTTGCTCTAAGAGGTTGAGAGAGGTTCATTCTAACACATTTCTAAGTGGCATCTATGTCAGATATGTCCCCATTTCTGGTTATTTGTCCCATTATGTTGGTCTTCATGTAGATGTGTTGCGCTAACAGACTGATGGCTATATGTGAAGTCCTAGTGATCTCTGTGGAATTCCACTCAAATCCGCAGATAATAGATGCTCTGCTATACATAGAATTGATACTTGTGTTCACTTACATGGTTTCCTAGCCAGCATCACTGTTGCCAGCCATGAAACCTGGCTTAGATGTGCCATTTGTAATTAATATGCATTGTGCGCTACAGCTTACCTCGCACTGATACTGCTCTGGGTCTTATGGGGATAACTCTCTCACTTTCAGTCATCATGTTTCCACCACAAATAGGAAATCCTTTGATCTGACCCGATTAATTTGCAAGAGGATATCTTTAAGATCCAAAGAAGTCAGCTTACCAATATACTCTTCTCCTATTGGACCATCTCCAAATGGGTGCTGTGATTTCTTTATATGATGACTGAAGGCTTGGTATATCAGACAGACTGAAAAAGTGTCCACTTTTCTCAGTATCATAAGATCTCTTGATGTGGATCAGTGTCTTATTTTCCAGGCCATGAAAGGCCTTCTCTTCTCTTCTCTTCTCTTCTCTTCTCTTCTCTTCTCTTCTCTTCTCTTCTCTTCTCTTCTCTTCTCTTCTCTTCTCTCCTCTCCTCTTCTCTCCTCTCCTCTCTTCTCTTCTCCTCTCATCTCCTCTCCTCTCCTCTCCTCCTCTCCTCTCCTCTCCTCTTCTCCTCTCCTCTCCTCTCCTCCTCTCCTCTCCTCCACTCTTCTCTTCTCTTCTCTTCTCTTCTCTTCTCTTCTCTTCTCTTCTCTTCTCTTCTCTTCTCTTCTCTTCTCTTCTCTTCTCCTCTCCTCTCCTCTCCTCTTTCCTTCTCTTTTCTTCTCTTCTTTTCTCTTCTTTTCTCTTCTCCTCTCCTCTCCTCTCCTCCTCTCCTCTCCTCTCCTCTCATCTTCTCTCCTCTCCTATTCTCTTCTCTTCTCTTCTCTTCTCCTCTCCTCTCCTCTCCTCTCCTCTCCTCTCCTCTCCTCTCCTCTCCTCTCTTCTCTTCTCCTCTCCTCTCCTCTCCTCATCTCTTCTCCTCTCCTCTCCTCTCCTCTCCTCATCTCTTCTCCTCTCCTCTTTTTTCCTCTCCTCTCCTCTCTTCTCCTCTCCTCTCTTCTCTTCTCTTCTCTTCACTTCTCTTCTCTTCTCTTCTCTTCTCTTCTCTTCTCTTCTCTTCTCTTCTCTTCTCTTCTCTTCTCTTCTCTTCTCTTCTCTATTCCCTGTTTGAAAAACAGTGGGAGGATTGATATGAATACAGACAGACTCAACCAAGAGATTTTTAGAAGCAGTTGTAAGAATTAAATAAATATATTACCCGTCTCCCTCTCATTTAGAATAACACCGCCTTTGAAACACAGCATGTTTTTTCCGCACATTTAAAAGAGATCCTGCTGTGTGTGGTGGTACACATAGATTTCAACATGGGAGAACAATGTAGCAATTTCTTGACTTCTGCTACACCTTAAGTTTGTCCCGAACCTATTAATTTATGAACCTGTGCAGTCACTTATAATCTGTAAACTGGGATTGGTAGTATACTGGGTCGATGAGAAGCAGTGAAAGGACATATACGATGTAAGAACTTTCTGAAGACATGTTACTTGGACACTTTATTTTATTTATTTATTTGTTATTTGGTTAGTTGCATTTGTAGAAAACTCTTTTCAGCCACAACCTAGCCAGAGGCATTGAATAATTTTTAACATAAAAATATAAATACGGAATGATTTTCTTTTCTTTTAGCTGTTGGGTGTTGAAAAAATAGAAATACAAAGGCTAATAACGCACATAGAAATGGGAGTGCCTGCTCTTTGCAATTACCAATCTAAGATTTGGTGGTAGTAATCTAGCAGTGAAAATTAATGAAAATGTTCAAAAAATTATCAAAAAGAAAAATTTAATAAGTAAAGTGGCCATTAAGTTGCTTTTGCTGCTTGTTATACATGTTGACCTACCTGTCCCTGAAACAACAGTACTTATATGTTCTACAAATAATAATGTTGTTTGTCTTTTCGGCTTTTCCTGGTTAGGGGTCGCCACAGCGGAACTCCAGTCCGCTAATGATTGGCAGTAGATTTTTTACAGTGTCGAGTTGCCAGCCTGAAGCCCAACCTTCAGCGGAGGCACGCCCATTCACGCATGTCTTTTGGAGGCCACTCGAACGCAGGGAGGACATGCAGACTCCACACAGAAGGCACTCCAGCTGTGATTCGAACAAGATAACCTCTTGCTGTAAGGCAACAACACTACCACTGTACCACTGTGGCTTCCATTCTACAAACAATAATAAGTGGAAATAAAACTGAGAAAAACCTGAATTTGTGTGAGGAATGTAAAAGAAAAAGGCCAAACAAGTATTCATCCCAGATAATGGTGGGGTAATATGGAGATCCTCCTAGTTCAATAAGAAGATGCCAACTACAGGTGATCAATTGTAGGAGGCCAGTCAGAAATTTAGAGCTGATAATAAAAAAACATTTAAGGCAAAAAAGTGAAGCAAAGGGAAGTTATAGGTAGAAGATGATGTCAAGGGATGCATAAAGAGATATAATGACAATTTAAAAAGTGAGAGTGTGTGTGTGTGTGTGTGTGTGTGTGTGTGTGTGTGTGTGTGTGTGTGTGTGTGTGTGTGTGTGTGTGCGTGTACATGTGTGGGTGGGTGTGGGTGTGGGTGGGTGTGTGTGTAGAAAGATGAGTAGCTATATAGTCCATGCTGCATAAGGAAACTCCTAAGGGAGAAACATTTTAGAGTCTTTGTGTAACACCACCTGTTACACTTTTGGGCCTTAGAAATGAGATACCTGCTGAAGCAAAACCTAATCAAGCAAAGCTCTATCTAGGTGCATTTGAAACCCTTAACATAAGGAGATAAACTAATAACAGACACATACATGCACATAAACACACATACATAGTTTTCACTCCTTTGGCCAGAACAGTGGTCAATCATAAAGAATCATGGTCTTATATACTTCATATTTAACTCAAGTTGTTACACTTTTGAATAAATACTATGTACTTGGTCTTCAATAATAACTTGTGGTGTTGCTAGTCATGTTTTCTTGTTGTGTAGGATTTGTGTGGTTTTCTAATTTGGTATTTACATATTATTAAATCAATACATTCTCCTCACCTTTCCTCTTCCTCTGAGTTGTACAATGAACACAGCAAGTATTTTTTTTGTATTATTGCTCACATTTTATTCAGAAGGTCAGTTTCAAAGCCAGATGTGAATGTCACATTCATAGGATATAAGAGCTCTAAAATGTGTATATTGAGGTCTCTTTTACTGCAGATGAGAATGAATGTGTGCTTTACGCAAAACAAACTTGAAATGTTTTGTTAGATGTAAATATAAAATAGGCTTCCCTATTGTAATGTGAGCACTGGACTCAGAGGTGAAGAAATGTGTGTAATTAATTAAACAAGTCACAAGCTGAGTTACGACCGGCTCATCTCACTTTTTAATTTACAGAACTATAGCATCCTGCTTACATTTTTGCTTAAGCATTACTTTTTCTATTACAATATCTTTGAATATATTCATGTAGAAAATTATTGGGCCAGATTCCTAAAAAGATTTTCTCAGTGTAAGTGACTTATTTCGATGTACGGCCTATAAACAGGTCAGATTCCAAAACAGCTGCTCTTCGTATAAGTGGTCATTTACAAAGGGAGAAAGTCTTTTGGAGTCAGGCCCATTATCTATACGAGTAGATAGACGTCTATAAGTAGGGTGCATTTCAAGGTATAACTCACTTTATTGCTACAGTGGTGGTAGTATTTTTATACTTGTAAATGAATGCATAGAAAGGGAACTGCTTACATTTAGAAATATTTCATACAGTAATTAGTACCAATAGTAGACAAAGCAGCCATGCTTTGCCATTCAGAAAATACTTTAACCCAATTTTGAATGTTAGTCAAATCAACCCATATCCCTCATTCTTTCTTTAATGCTTATTATTTTTTCGTTTACTGGATAAGTAGGCCAGCCCATGAATCCTTTTCATTCATGGCTGTGACCCATAGCCAGTCTTAGGTGTAGGCCAACGAGGCAGCTGCCTAGGGTGCCCCTCTAGCAGGGACACTTTTCCAGTAATCTGGATAGTGTAGGTAGACCAGGGTGGGGCACCAGGTGGTGTGGGAGGGCACTGTGGAACCCTATTGCCTATGGGAACCAATTGACCAAAGGACGGCCCTGCAGTGTGACCATGAGTGCAGGGGTAAATCCACTATATGTATGGCTGATACCTTGGAGGTTGAGGCACAGGATTACCATCTGTTAGACTTCTGCATGGAAGAAAGGCATGGCACTCTACTGCCATAATATGCCACAAGAACCCTAATGGATCTACCCGTACAGTTGCCATGAGTAGATTTTCGCTCAAGATGATCTACTTTATGGACTATTTAATTACATAAAGTACGAGGCAAAAGACTGGATTTAATTTGCATACGTATGCTGAAGTGCCATTGCAAATGTTGGGCTAGAAATGCTGCATTCAGTTTTGCTAAAATTTACAAATTTCCTCAATCATGTGATTCAAAGCATAAAGACCTGAAGTCAAGATAAATAGCACATTAAAAGCTTGCATCACTTAAACCTTGGGGTAAAGAAATAATTTACAAGTCCTATAACCAACATACAATGTAGATGGGTGTGCAAACTAATGAAATGTTACAAAAGGGTGTAGATGTCTGCAGTTATTCTAACAATTCTGAAAAGCAGAAACTTATTATTCTGTTGGAAAAAGCAAAACTACTTCATTCTAAACATCACAGCTAACAGCAAGTACAAATCACAGTCATTGTGTGACACAGACGTATATCATGATGTTCCAAGCTCCTGAAAAAGCTGGTAGAGAGACAGAGAGAAAAGGAGTAGGCCCTGCTCACCAATCTAGAGAGGAAAATGAAAGGGGTGTAATGTATGTGGACTTGTGGACGTACATGTATAGCATTGTTCCATTACTGAAACCAAGAACACTGTCTGGGGTGTAAGCATTGTTCCATTACTGAAACCAAGAATACTGTCTGGGGTGTAAGAATTGTTCCATTACTGAAACCAAGGACACTGTCTGGGGTGTAAGCATTGTTCCATTACTGAAACAAAGAAAGCTGTCTGGGGTGTAAGAATTGTTCCATTATTGAAACCAAGAATACTGTCTGGGGTGTAAGCATTGTTCCATTACTGAAACAAAGAATGCTGTTTGGGGTGTAAGCATTATTCCATTACTGAAACCAAAAATGCTGTCTGGGATGTAAGCGTTGTTCCATTACTGAAACCAAGAATGCTGTCTAGAGTGTAAGCATTGTTCCATTACTGAAACCAAGAACGCTGTCTGGGGTATAAGCGTTGTTCCATTACTGAAACCAAGAACGCTGTCTGGGGTGTAAGCATTGTTCCATTATTGAAACCAAGAACACTGTCTGGGGTGTAAGCAATGTTCAATTACTGAAACCAAGAAAGCTGTCTGAGGTGTAAGCATTGTTCCATTACTGAAACCAAGAAAATTGTCTGGGGTGTAAGTATTGTACCATTACTGAAACCAAGAAAGCCGTCTGGTGTGTAAGCATTGTTCCATTACTGAAACCAAGAAAGCTGTCTGGGGTGTAAGCAATGTTATATTACTGAAACCAAGAAAGTTATCTGGGGTGTAAGCATTGTTCCATTACTGAAACCAAAAAAGCTGTCTGGGGTGTAAGCATTGTTCCATTACTGAAACCAAGAATGCTGTCTGGGGTGTAAGCATTGTTCCATTACTGAAACCAAAAAAGCTGTCTGGGGTGTAAACATTGTTTCATTACTGAAACCATGATAGCTGTCTGGGGTGTAAGCATTGTTACATTACTGAAACCAAGAAAGCTGTCTGGGGTGTAAGCATTGTTCCATTACTGAAACCAAGAAAGCTGTCTGGGGTGTAAGCATTGTTCCATTACTGAAACCAAGAAAGCTGTCTGGGGTGTAAGCATTGTTCCATTACTGAAACCAAGAAAGCTGTCTGGGGTGTAAGCATTGTTCCATTACTGAAACCAAGAAAGCTGTCTGGGGTGTAAGCATTGTTCCATTACTGAAACCAAGAAAGCTGTCTGGGGTGTAAACATTGTTTCATTACTGAAACCAAGAAAGTTGTCTGGGGTGTAAGCATTGTTTCATTACTGAAACCAAGAAAGCTGTCTGGGGTGTAAGCATTGTTCCATTACTGAAACCAAGAAAGCTGTCTGGGGTGTAAGCATTGTTCCATTACTGAAACCAAGAAAGCTGTCTGGGGTGTAAGCATTGTTCCATTACTGAAACCAAGAAAACTGTCTGGGGTGTAAGCATTGTTCCAGTCCTGAAACCAAGAAAGCTGTCTGGGTGTAAGCATTGTTCCATTCCTGAAACCAAGAAAGCTGTCTAAGGTGTAAGCATTTTTCCATTACTGAAGCCAAGAAAGCTGTCTGGAGTGTAAGCATTGTTTCATTACTGAAACCAAGAAAGATGTCTGGGGTGTAAGCATTGTTCCTTTACTGAAACCAAGAAATCTGTCTGGGGTGTAAGCATTGTTCCATTACAGAAACCAAGAAAGCTGTCTGGGGTGTAAGCGTTGATCCATTACTGAAACCAAGAAAGCTGTCTTGGTTGTAAGCATTGTTCCATTACTGAAACCAAGAAATCTGTCTGGGGTGTAAGCATTGTTCCTTTACTGAAACCAAGAAATCTGTCTGGGGTGTAAGCATTGTTCCATTACAGAAACCAAGAAAGCTGTCTGGGGTGTAAGCATTGTTCCATTACTGAAACCAAGAAAGCTGTCTGGGGTGTAAGCGTTGATCCATTACTGAAACCAAGAAAGCTGTCTTGGGTGTAAGCATTGTTCCATTACTGAAACCAAGAAAGCTGTCTTGGGTGTAAGCATTGTTCCATTACTGAAACCAAGAAAGCTTTCTTGGGTGTTTTTTCCACACATGGCCATGGCAAGAGGAACACCCCCATGCTGATGCAAACAGCATGTTCCATACACAGGGCCTTCCTGTTTGTGCAGTGGGAAAGGGGGATGAAGACAAGCTGTTCTGCTGATCCTGAAAGTTGTCCCCTCCCCATATGACTGTCACCAGAGCAAGGGAATGAATGAACTAATTAGGATCATCAGGCAGAAACAAATGGGACATAGCAGATACATGGTTCCCACCTTGATGAAACAGAGGCCTTGTTGTCTGAAGGTAGAGCCACCCCAACTCAGTCCACCCAACTCACTACTTCTACCAATACACCCAGTACTAGCCTCTACACTCGCCACAGATTGCCCACTCACAACCAGCTCTCACTCATAACCAAAATAGAAACAATCCCCAGTTTACTTTTCAACCCATCCCTTTATCTCAAATAAAAAAAAACTACAAAAACTTTAACCTTGCTCAACCTTAGCAGGCATCTTCCCACCAGAATACCTAAACTTGCCGCAGATGGCAATAGCATTCCCTGTTAACATCTTAACAGATCCACAGGTGAAACACATGTCCCTAACCTATAGATCACAAATTACTCCTTTTCACAAGGGAGGCAACTCCACTGACATCACAAACCTTTGTCCTATTGCAATCTTGCCCCCCCTTTAAAATTCTAGAAAAATGTGTGTACCTACAACTTTTCCACCATCTTACACACAGCAACGTATTTTCCCAAACTCGGCATAGCTTTTGACCTGCACACAGTACCTCAACAGCCTTATTAGCTTTCATGGACTCTGTCAACAAAGTCCGTGACACTGGCAAACAAGTCTCTGCAGTATTTCTAGATTTGTCAAAAACATTTGTCATAATATTTCACCCCTAACTCTTTTAAAAACTTTCCAGCATTGGTCTGTCCTCCTCCTCACTTCAGTGTTTTTTTTTTCACTACCTAGCTGACAGGCAGCAAGCAGTAAAACGGCAGGGCTCTATCTCCCCATATCACATCACCCCCACGGGTGTACCTCAAGGGTCCATCCTTGGCCCATTACTGTTTAATGTCTTCATCAATAACGTACATACGTCCTCCTGTGAAGGCACTATAATCCTATATACAGATGACTCCACTATCATCTGTGTATCAGACTGATTAAGTCACCTATAACATATCACACAACAAGCTTTCTCTTCCATAGAAACATGCCTCTCCAATACTGAACTCCTGCTGAACCCAAAACAAACAAAGCTCCTTCTCTTCACCCACAAACCCCATTGCTTCAGCAAAACAAACTTCAAGATATTTTCAGCCAACAATACTGAAATTTATTTATTTATTTACATTTTGTTGACCGTGCTACTCTAACTGGATACATGTCCATTTTCAGTAGAGGCCCGGGGAGAAAAACTCCAAGAAGGGCATTAATTATACAATTATAGAAAACAAAGCTCCAAGAAGGGCATTAATTACACAATTATAGAAAACAAAGCTCCAAGAAGGGCATTAATTATACAATTATAGAAAACAAAGCTCCAAGAAGGGCATTAATTATACAATTATAGAAAACAAAGCTCCAAGAAGGGCATTAATTATACAATTATAGAAAACAAAGCTCCAAGAAGGGCATTAATTATACAATTATAGAAAACAAAGCTCCAAGAAGGGCATTAATTATACAATTATAGAAAACAAAGCTCCAAGAAGGGCATTAATTATACAATTATAGAAAACAAAGCTCCAAGAAGGGCGTTAATTACACAATTATAGAAAACAAAGCTCCAAGAAGGGCATTAATTATACAATTATAGAAAACAAAGCTCCAAGAAGGGCATTAATTATACAATTATAGAAAACAAAGCTCCAAGAAGGGCGTTAATTATACAATTATAGAAAACAAAGCTCCAAGAAGGGCGTTAATTATACAATTATAGAAAACAAAGCTCCAAGAAGGGCATTAATTACACAATTATAGAAAACAAAGCTCCAAGAAGGGCATTAATTATACAATTATAGAAAACAAAGCTCCAAGAAGGGCGTTAATTACACAATTATAGAAAACAAAGCTCCAAGAAGGGCATTAATTACACAATTATAGAAAACAAAGCTCCAAGAAGGGCATTAATTACACAATTATAGAAAACAAAGCTCCAAGAAGGGCATTAATTATACAATTATAGAAAACAAAGCTCCAAGAAGGGCATTAATTACACAATTATAGAAAACAAAGCTCCAAGAAGGGCATTAATTATACAATTATAGAAAACAAAGCTCCAAGAAGGGCATTAATTATACAATTATAGAAAACAAAGCTCCAAGAAGGGCATTAATTATACAATTATAGAAAACAAAGCTCCAAGAAGGGCATTAATTATACAATTATAGAAAACAAAGCTCCAAGAAGGGCATTAATTATACAATTATAGAAAACAAAGCTCCAAGAAGGGCGTTAATTATACAATTATAGAAAACAAAGCTCCAAGAAGGGCATTAATTATACAATTATAGAAAACAAAGCTCCAAGAAGGGCATTAATTATACAATTATAGAAAACAAAGCTCCAAGAAGGGCGTTAATTATACAATTATAGAAAACAAAGCTCCAAGAAGGGCATTAATTACACAATTATAGAAAACAAAGCTCCAAGAAGGGCATTAATTATACAATTATAGAAAACAAAGCTCCAAGAAGGGCGTTAATTACACAATTATAGAAAACAAAGCTCCAAGAAGGGCATTAATTATACAATTATAGAAAACAAAGCTCCAAGAAGGGCATTAATTATACAATTATAGAAAACAAAGCTCCAAGAGGGGCATTAATTATACAATTATAGAAAACAAAGCTCCAAGAGGGGCATTAATTATACAATTATAGAAAACAAAGCTCCAAGAGGGGCATTAATTATACAATTATAGAAAACAAAGCTCCAAGAAGGGCATTAATTATACAATTATAGAAAACAAAGCTCCAAGAAGGGCGTTAATTATACAATTATAGAAAACAAAGCTCCAAGAAGGGCATTAATTACACAATTATAGAAAACAAAGCTCCAAGAAGGGCATTAATTATACAATTATAGAAAACAAAGCTCCAAGAAGGGCATTAATTATACAATTATAGAAAACAAAGCTCCAAGAAGGGCATTAATTATACAATTATAGAAAACAAAGCTCCAAGAAGGGCATTAATTATACAATTATAGAAAACAAAGCTCCAAGAAGGGCGTTAATTATACAATTATAGAAAACAAAGCTCCAAGAAGGGCATTAATTATACAATTATAGAAAACAAAGCTCCAAGAAGGGCATTAATTATACAATTATAGAAAACAAAGCTCCAAGAAGGGCATTAATTATACAATTATAGAAAACAAAGCTCCAAGAAGGGCGTTAATTATACAATTATAGAAAACAAAGCTCCAAGAAGGGCATTAATTATACAATTATAGAAAACAAAGCTCCAAGAAGGGCATTAATTATACAATTATAGAAAACAAAGCTCCAAGAAGGGCGTTAATTACACAATTATAGAAAACAAAGCTCCAAGAAGGGCATTAATTATACAATTATAGAAAACAAAGCTCCAAGAAGGGCATTAATTATACAATTATAGAAAACAAAGCTCCAAGAAGGGCGTTAATTACACAATTATAGAAAACAAAGCTCCAAGAAGGGCATTAATTATACAATTATAGAAAACAAAGCTCCAAGAAGGGCGTTAATTATACAATTATAGAAAACAAAGCTCCAAGAAGGGCATTAATTATACAATTATAGAAAACAAAGCTCCAAGAAGGGCATTAATTACACAATTATAGAAAACAAAGCTCCAAGAAGGGCATTAATTATACAATTATAGAAAACAAAGCTCCAAGAAGGGCATTAATTATACAATTATAGAAAACAAAGCTCCAAGAAGGGCATTAATTATACAATTATAGAAAACAAAGCTCCAAGAAGGGCATTAATTATACAATTATAGAAAACAAAGCTCCAAGGAGGCATTAATTATACAATTATAGAAAACAAAGCAATATCAAGCTATAAGCATATACAGGTAAAACATTATTGAGATCATTGCAAATGAATGTTAAGCAAATGTAAAAGTAATTAATAATTATTATTTTTTTTTTTAGTAAATCATAGTACAGTGAGAAAGGCCATGGGGAGAGTGGCAATATAGTACCCTGGAGGTACCATAAAAGGGATTAGCAGGAATGTTTGAGGTGGGGAGGTCAGTCGGGGTTGGAGCAGGGGTAGAGCCAGTGAGTTTTAAAATGCTGTTTGAGGTTTTTTTAAAAAAGATATGTGGAAGAGATAGTAGAAAGCTCGCTTGGCAGGTGGTTTCAGGCCTTTCCAGCTGTATTAGTAAAAAGAGAGTCTCCAGCTTTGTTTTTAGATTTAATAGTGGAAACTAGAAGTTTATCAGCTGAGCGAAGAGTGGTAAGATTTTTGTAAGGGGTAGTAAGATTAGTGAGGATTGGGATATTATTAGGGTGGAAGAGTATCCTTTGGGTCATAGTAAGTTGATGATAGAGTAGTTGGTGTTGCAGTTCTAGCCATCCCAGTTGTTTGAGGTTGATACAGTGGTGTGTTCTAAAAGGGTTGCCAGTAGCAAATCTGGCTATGTTGTTGTAGCTATTGGCAAGTTTGGTAAGGTTGCTTTTGGAAAGGTTAGTGTAAATAGCAGAAGCATACAGCAGGGTAGAGATCAGATGAGTTTGGGCTATTGTGGTTCTGGCTATAGTTGTAAGGAAGGGTTTGATTCTATACAGTGAACCTAGTTTTTTGTTAACAGATTTTACAGTATAGTTGATGTGGTCATCATAACTAAGGTTGTTATCAATAGTTATGCCCAAGAGACGGATTGTGGTATGAGGGTTTATGGTGGTTCCATTGTTTGAGGTTATAGTGAAGTGAAATTGCGGTGATTTACGAGTGGGAGTAAAGAGTAATAATTTTGTTTTTTTTGCATTAAGGAGAAGGCAGTGTTGCATGAACCAATATTCAACGGTGTTAAATACAGACTGGGTAAGGCTGTGGAGTGTGGTAGGGGAATTGGCGGAGCAGATTAAAGTAGAGTTGTCAGCATACTGAATGCAGGTGGCTTGAGGAATTGTAGTGTTAAGGTCGTTGATAAATATTGAGAAGAGAAGAGGGCCTAGTATGGAACCTTGAGGTACTCCTAGGTTTACGGGGAGGGGAGTTGACAGCATATTGTCCCAGAGGACTGCTTGATGATGGTTTTCTAGGTAGGATTTAAACCAGAGTAGTGCCTGTGTGTCTAGTGAGTGGGATTTAGTACCTCTAAATGCAGATTGTGGTTGACCATATCGAAGGCTTTTGAAAGGTCAATAAACAAAGCTGAGGAAAGGGAGTAATTGTTCTGATTTTTGTTTATAGAGTCAGAGAAGGATAGCAGGGCAGTTGATGTACTGTGGAATGGCCTGAAACCATGTTGGCAGTTGGCAAGTGAATTGTAGTGGAGAAGATGGTCAAGAAGTTGTAGGTGGATACATTTTTTCATTATTTTTGCTATAGGAGAGAGTAAGGCGATCGGTCTAAAGTTGGAAATGTCAGTTGATGTGCCACCTTTGTGTAAAGGAATGATGTGAGATACCTTCCATATAAGGGGGATTTTACTTTCTGAAATGGTTCTATTGATAAGGATAGAGACAGGGTAGGCAATGACTTTAGCTGCAATTTGCAGGTATTCTGCTGGTATACAGTCAGCAGAGGGGGTACATGGTTTGAGTTTTAGAAGGAGGTTACAAATGAGAGATGTAGGAACAGGTTGTATGTGAAAAGGAGGAGTTGAGTTTGTTGTAGCATTAGGTGGGAGGGAGCTGGTGGGAGATGGAGAGTTTGCTAGAGTTTGTATGGCTTCGATAAAATAGGTGTTAAAGGATTCAGCTATTAGTTTAGGGTTATTTTGGGAAATTCCTGATGGTGTGGGAGACTTGGTGTGGCCTGGATTAAGTAGTTTGTTGATAGCTGACCAGAAATTTTGTGGTTTTTGATTGTGGGTTTGTTGGAGGTGAAAGTAATAGTTTCTTTTGTCAAGGTGGATGTCTTTTTTGTAGCATTTCTTAGTTGTTTAAAGTAAAGATGGTCAGAAGGGCTTTTAGAGGCTCTCCACCTGGCCCAGATTTTATTTCTTAGGAGGATTTTTTGCCTAGTTTGTTTTGTGAGCCATGGGGCAGTTTTGGTCTTTGTTCTTGATGAACGATAGGGGGCATGGAGGTCTAGAATTTGAAGGAACTTAGTGTTAAAGTAGGTGACTGCTTCATCAAGTTGAAGATGAAGCAGTGGAGACCAATCACAAGCCTTCAGTTCTGTCTGGAAGTTCTCAGGATGAAATTTTTTTTTGAGCGTGAGGTTTTAAAAATAGTTGGATTGGGTCTATTAAGTTTTTGTTTAATTAAATAGGTAAGAGCATGGTCACTGATGTCATCAGGAAGGATTCCATGATTATAAGTTGAGGGATGACTGTTAATGAGAATCCAGTCTAGTATGGTTTCCTTGCCACTTTGTTTATGGATTCTTGTAGGGGTGGTTATCATTTGTGAGAAACCATAAAGATTTATGTGGTTAGTGGGATTAGGGGATATACAAGTAGACCAGTCTATATTAAAGTCGCCTAAGACAATGGTTTCCTGGGGTAGGTGTATAGATAGGCTACTAAGTATATTCTCTAGATTACTGATATTGTTACCTGGGGGAAGGTAGGAACAGATTATGTAGATGGATTTATGGTTATTGATTTGAAGTTTGGCTGATAGGGTTTCTATTGTGGAGTTTGTGGGTAGTGGGACATTGAAGGTAGATAGTTGGATTTCTGATTTATAAAATATGGCTACACCCCCACCTTTTTTGGTGGTACGATCTTTTCTTAGGATGTTATATCCTGGGGGGTTATTTCATGATCTTTGGTTGAGGGTTTAAGCCAAGTTTCAGTAATACAGAGGATATCAAATTTGTGCACATCTAGAAGTGCATGAATATGGGATATTTTGTTGTTGATGCTACGGATGTTAAGGTGAACTATCAGAAGGGAGTTGGATGATCTTGTTGGAGTGGAAGTGGTGTAGGTTCTTTGGTTGAGGAGGTCACTGGGGGCTGTTGTATGTGGACCAGGATTAGGATGGATATCACCATCTAATAGAGGATGTTGTAGGGGTATTTGTATTAGTTTTATGATTTTTAGGTAGTTATATGGGAGTTTCTTGTCAAGGAGGTAAGTGATATGGCTAGATCTGTGGTACTTAGGAAGGGTAAAGCTAGAAGTTGAAATTATGTTAATGTGTTTTAGGGACTTTGTATGGGAGTCTGATTGGGTATGTTGGTAGTGGTGGTGGTGTTTTAGTAGAGTGTGATGTTCCAGGAAGATTAGTGAGAATGCTAGAGTAAGGGCAGCTAGAATAGTGGGTAAGAGTAGGAGGTATGTATAAGTAGTGCTATGTTTTGAGGCCATTGGAGAGAAGGGGTAAAGTGTGGTATGAAGTGAAAGAAGGTATGTAGTATTATGTAGGAGTAAAGGGTGTATGAAGGGGTAGAGAAGGTGTAGAGAAGGGGTAAAGTGTGGTATGAAGTGAAAGAAGGTATGTAGTATTATGTAGGAGTATAGGGTGTATGGAGCAGGGAAATAAAAGAGGTAGGAGAGGGAGGCCAAGAGAGTTCTAAGTTGTGTGGAGCTTAGAGATGGAGTTAATTAGAAATGCTATTAGATTACTGTTAAAGGGTAGGTTTAGTGGAGATGGTAAAATTAGTGCTTAGAGATGAAAGAGGGTGGATGTGATAGTTGTAGGGGTTATAGTAGAATGAAGAAAGGAGTAAAGTTAGAGTGTTAGAAGGATAGAAATGTAAAGGGAAGTTAGGCAAAGTTAGTAAGTACAGCTGGTAGTAGTAAGGTAGTTGAGTGGTAATTGGGAACTATCCAGGTGGGAAAAGTGTTAATTGGAAGTGTGTTGTGATAGGTGGTTGAGTAGCTGGGGGTGTGGTTATGTGGGTACAAAGTTAACTGTACTGGGGGTGGGAATTGGGGGTAGGGTAGGGGAGCGGAGTGAGCCCGTAGGGCGAACGGAGCGGGGCTGAGACAAGTAAGTGGAAAATGTTCAGCAGAAAACAATCTGTAAGCTCCGACTCCCGTGGTGCTTTCACTTGGTACAGGTAAGTGAGGAGGCCGGGATGGATGGTGGAGAATATGGAGGGGTAGCTATTTGCTATTAAAGAGGAGAGTAGCAGAAAGAGTGGTAGAGGAAAAGGGCAGGAAAGACAGTCCTTCTTTCTAGGTAGATTAAGATCAGATCTTTTAAATGGGTTCCATTCTAGGAGGAGAAGGTAGAAATTACAGAAGAGAGAACCCAGGTCAGGGTGCCACCTAGTGGTCACAAATTGTTTGGCAGCCAAGGTTAAAGTATAGGGTTGGAAGGTAAAAAAAGAAAATTGCAAGGTTCAGTAGTTATAATACGGGTGAAAGCAAATGGAGAGGATAGAGAAGATAAAGTAAGACAAAAAGATTAAAAGGGAGGAGAGGGGGTATGGTAAATTGAATTAGTTCAGTATACCAAACTACTAAGTCTCACAACTGATGATAATCTCACGTTTGACCAACATATAGAAAACAGTATTAAAAAAAAACACACCAAAAACTAGGCCTGCTATACAGGAATAAAAACTTCTTCACAACTGCCTGGCCAAAACCTACCTCTTGCCCTCACTGTTAAATGAGGCCCCAATTCTAATTAGCTTAGAGACCTCGCTAAGAAAAAATCTAGAAAGCTGCTATAACAAAATTGCCAAATTTACTATAAATGCAATCCCTCTAACTCATCACTGTAAAGCCCTACATTCCCTAAGATGGCTTGAAGTCCCCCTCCACCTCCAACACGTACAACTTACTACGGTATACAAATTCATCCACAACCCACTAGCTTGTCCTATTCTTATCCCATTAATCAACTTTCATATCCCAAATAAATACCTCAGATCTGAAGACAAACATTTCCTAACAACTTATAACCCTAACAAAACCCCTGGCCTAAGCCTTTACTCCTGCTCTGTGGCAAAACTATGGGACTCCCTTCCTTTAACTATCAAAACTGCTACTAGCCTGCCCTCCTTCAAAACCTCTATAAAGGAATACATCAGCAATACTTGGATTTGCTCCTGTAGGAGCCCAGGCTGAGGTACACTTATACTTTTTTTTACCTCTACTCTCTCTAACCCCACTACTAACTTACCCTACCCTCCCTTCCTCTACACATACTCCCCTGAGGTTACACTCATACCTTTTCCACATCTGCTCCTACTATCCCCTCTATCACAACCTAGCCTTCTCTACTCATACTATCCTACACCTTCACCAATATAATCTGTTACCATATTTCATGACCTCTAGAATATTAATAATCGTTATGATAATCATCGATTATGTTAATAATGCTGCATCTTCCTGTTATCAGGCTGTCCATATAATTTGTGATTGAACACTATGACTTTATTACGTCTGTTGAGTTTCTTTATTCTGACAAATTAATGTGTTTTTTTCATATCTGTGCTTGAATGCTATGAATTTATTATGTCTCTCTAGTTTTTCATTCTGTTAAACATATGTATCTTGAGCTTTTCTCCCCGGGCCTCCTCTGAAAATGGGTACCTGATCACCAAGTTGGACTTTCCTGCAAACAAATGTCAAATAAATAAATAAAATAAATAAATATCGGAGTTATCAGGCAGGCATAATGGATAAAAACACAACATAATTATAGGAAGGAGATAACTCTCTGTCTCTAATATTGAAATTCCAAAACACCGAAGGCCAAAATGCCGAGATGAGAATAATCAAAGTTAAAATGGCGAACCACATAACTTTTCCCAGGGCAAGTAAACTGTTGTCCAGCACCACAATAAAACAAACCCCACTATCTAAAACTCACTTATGTGGGGGCTATGCCCACCACACCCTCCAATGTGGGAGGGATGTGTCCTTACATTCCCCCAACTATATATAACAACTCTGACATTGCACTACAGTGGGGAAAAGGCCATGATTCCCCAAAGTGGGCAAGTGTTTACTTGCCCTGCAAAAATTTACACAATTCGGCATATTAACTTTTGTGATTCTCATCTCAGCATTTTGGTCTTTAGTATTTTGGAATTATATATCTGTATATATATATATATAGTGTTTTAAAATATAGATCAGTAGATGAGTGTTGGAAATATCAGTACAGTGAAAGACACACAATTGCTTTCTCCAAATGGAAAGTATTTTTTTAGAATGAGGAGCTGTCAAGTGTAGACTGGGCCATTACTTAAAAAGGGGAGGTAGCGTAGGATCTACATGTCTAACACATTGTTTAAGATAGGAGTTTTGTTTACTGAGAGCACAACAGAGAAAATTATTGCTGTATGCATGTCTGCATATGCATAGATACCCGTACCAGTGTGTGTGTGCATGCAGGTCTATACATATATACCTGTCTAAGTATTTATTTTATTGATGTAGAAGTTTGTATTTTGTGAAATTTTTCTATGTTTTAACATTTGTATAAATGTAATAAGGTAATTATATTAGCTCTAGTAGTCACAATTTTTTGAACTTTTGTCTTCCTTCTCCAAGAAAGGCACAGCCACACTCCAGAGTACGATTTACAGCATCTGCAGATTCATTACAAATGGATGTGAGCTTCTCTGTATCACCCTACAAAAAGCCAAATGGCTACTAATAAAACAAAAATGTAGCCCACTTTTAGGATCCCAACTCTACAAACGCCTCCACCTCCCCACATTTACTCCCCTTGCAGCTAGATTTTGCAAAAAACCTCCTCAAGCTGAGACACTACTTATAAGCTGCAACAACCCTCATTACTCTAGATTCAAACCCTACAATACTGCACATGCTCTGTCACACCAACTTTCATTACTACTAGAATCAAACTCCACAGCACTGCGAATGCCCTGTCACACCAACTCTCATTACCCCTAGAACCAAACTCCACAGCACTGCACATGCCCTGTCACACCAACTCTTATTACCCCTAGGACCAAACTCCACAGTACTGCACATGCTCTGTCACACTAACTCTCATTACCCATAGGACCAAACTTCACAGCACTGCATATGCTCTGTCACACTAACTCTCATTACCCCTAGAACCAAACTCAACAGCACTGCACATGCTCTGTCACACTAACTCTCATTACCCCTAGAAGCAAACACCACAGCACTGCACATGCTCTGTCACACCAACTCTCATTACCCCCAGAACCAAACTCCACAGCACTGCACATGCTCTGTCACACTAACTCTCATTACCCCTAGTACCAAATTCCACAGCACTGCACATGCTCTGTCACACTGTCACACTAACTCTCATTACCCCTAGAAGCAAACTCCACAGCACTGCACATGCACTGTCACACTAACTCTCATTACCCCTAGAAGCAAACTCCACAGCACTGCACATGCTCTGTCACACTAACTCTCATTATCCCTAGAAGCAAACTCCACAGCACTGCACATGCTCTGTCACACTAACTCTCATTACCCCTAGAAGCAAACTCCACAGCACTGCACATGTTCTGTCACACTAACTCTCATTACCCCTAGAAGCAAACTCCACAGCACTGCACATGCTCTGTCACACTAACTCTCATTACCCCTAGAAGCAAACTCCACAGCACTGCACATGCTCTGTCACACTAACTCTCATTACCCCTAGAAGCAAACTCCACAGCACTGCACATGCTCTGTCACACTAACACTCATTACCCCTAGAAGCAAACTCCACAGTACTGCACATGCTCTGTCACACTAACTCTCATTACCCCTAGAAGCAAACTCCACAGCACTGCACATGCTCTGTCACACTAACTCTCATTATCCCTAGAAGCAAACTCCACAGCATTGCACATGCTCTGTCACACTAACTCTCATTACCCCTAGAAGCAAACTCCACAGCACTGCACATGCTCTGTCACACTAACTCTCATTACCCCTAGAAGCAAACTCCACAGCACTGCACATGCTCTGTCACACTAACCCTCATTACCCCTAGAAGCAAACTCCACAGCACTGCACATGTTCTGTCAGACTAACTCTCATTACCCCTAGAAGCAAACTCCACAGCACTGCACATGCTCTGTCACACTAACTCTCATTACCCCTAGAAGCAAACTCCACAGCACTGCACATACTCTGTCACACTAACTCTCATTACCCCTAGAAGCAAACTCCACAGCACTGCACATGCTCTGTCACACTAACTCTCATTACCCCTAGAAGCAAACTGCACAGCACTGCACATGTTCTGTCAGACTAACTCTCATTACCCCTAGAAGCAAACTCCACAGCACTGCACATGCTCTGTCACAATAACTATCATTACCCCTAGAAGCAAACTCCACAGCACTGCACATACTCTGTCACACTAACTCTCATTACCCCTAGAAGCAAACTCCACAGCACTGCACATGCTCTGTCACACTAACTCTCATTACGCCTAGAAGCAAACTCCACAACACTGCACATGCTTTCTCCTCTCAGGCAGCTATTCTTTGACAAGCTCTCCCCATCAACATTAAGGAAATCAACACTTATTCTGAATTCAGAATGCAACTCAAGAAGCAGTTCTTTGTCCAGTCCAAATACTCCTGCTTCAACACAGGACATGTCACCTAACATATCTACTTTCTCTGTTTCTTCTTCTCTCTCATGAGTCACTGAAGATTGACCCACTTTAGAAACTAATGAATATGTTTTGCATTACACCCTGCTTGATTGTATATTGTACATCGCTTGTTCACTGGAATGTATAGTTACAGTGTTTTTCTATGTAATTAGTCTGAATTATTCTGTTATTGCTTATATTTCCATGTTTTTGATTATGAAATGTTTTGCATTTTACCCTTGGCTGAGTCTGAAATTGGTCAATACTAATCAATGCACTATCTCAGAAAACAGAAAACAAATAAATAAAAAAGTAAATATGTGTTTAAATGAAATTGTTAGTAAATATAGTGTCGTGATGAAATGTATCATCGCCAATTAAAGAACAAAACTACTGAATGCACTTTTTGTGCAGCTCTGTGAGTCATGCTGTGGTTACATATAAGCAAAATAAATAAATAAAAACAAAAATAATCTGTTTTTAAGTTTTTGCAGGAGGGCAAGATCCCTTGCTAATTAAATATACCAACTCTGAGACTGAAGAAAATGGTAAATATACTGTTCCTCTTCGTACAGCGATTGCCATTTAAATGGTTCAAAGTTTCAAAACTTCAATTTTATGCTCTCGACCATAAGAAAGTCGATGTTTTTAAACTTCGAAATTTAGAAGTAGTGCT